>NC_135521.1:2600000-2900000 GCF_051989575.1 Stigmatopora nigra
ATACATACATACTTTGCATCTAATGCCTTGATCTAACGCCGTCTAGCAAATCAACAACATCAGTGCCATGCTGGTGCTGGCCCGCGCCGTGTCGGGGCCCCGCGAGTACACGCTGGACCTGGAGATGCTCTCCGTCAACCCTCTGCTCGGTTACCAGGGCAACTACCAGAGCAGCTCCGCCCTCAGACTCTCCATCTACATCGGACCCTACACATTTTAAGCCCAGTCCCGCTCCTCTCCCCGCTCCGACACCTTTGGGACATTGGAATACCTCCATTTTCTTTTCTTTCTTTTTCGTGCTATTCACATTACATTTGGAAACCCAATAAAAAGCTCCTCCTGCTCCAAATTTCATGAGCCTTGAATGAAAATGATAACGTATTTTTTTAACATTTAAGCTTGGCCCGGAAGCTATAGGGTGAATAAGACCTCGCACGCACCCAAATCTTTTCACTGAGGGTGGTGATGAGTCACACGCGGTTATTTTTTACGTAATTTAATTCCACTCATGTCCACTAGATAGTGGTGTGCGTACACATACAAAAAGGAATCCTGCTTTGATGAGTTCTGGAAACATATTTCCCCTCACAAACAACTGCGGTGGCTGCTTTTACCTAAGAAAAAAGTCAAAAAGGTGAAAGACAAAGTTAACATTGATGTGGAGCATACATAGAAAGTAACAGTTTAAAAAAGACCTGCTTTCAAATTATATTATTTTTTTTATTCATCCCCATAAGGGAAATTCAGGTATTGAGGCTGAAGAAACATATAGTCAGAAAAAAATTAGTATATTAGATCATGTACAACTAATAAAAGTACAAGTGAAATCTATACTATTTTAGTGAATCAATGATGAAAGATTTAGAAGACTGCATAGTCAATATATTGCAGATTTTTTTAAAAAGCAGCCGTTATCATAGGATTGTCCAAACTTTTTTCTCTGAGAGCCGCTTAAAAAAATAAATTAAATTAAAAGCCAACTTGAAATCCTTCCCCTTTTGTTTGATATATAGGGGATATTACTAGCTATATATTTTTTTTCTTTTAATTCGGGGTTTTAAAATATATTTTAAATATGAACTCATTAACTGCCATTGGCAGGGAGAGACGTACAATCAAATTGGACATGGAGGGTTGACTAACTATGGGGAATAGGCGGGGGACGTCCCTCAATCGGTGGCCAGCCAATCGCAGGACACGTGGAGACGGAAAACTATTTACGCTCACATTCATAACTTGGGGAAATTTGGAGTGTTTAACTTAGGGGTTGTATGTAGAACCCGGAGTAAATCCACGCAAGCCTGAGGAAACCATGCAAACTCAACACAGTGAAGACAAACCTGGCATCGAAGTGTCGACCCCAGAAATGTGAGGCCGACACACTAACCACTCGCCCACCATGGCGTTCCAGAATCCCTAACATGTGGGGTGTCATGACTGGTGTCCTAGTTTGGTCTCCGTAGCTGGCAGTAAGTCAGATCCGTTTCCAGTTGGGGTTGGAGATCAAACCCTTGAGCTCAGAATAGTACGGTTGACATGCTAACCCAGGGGTCAGGAACCTTTTTGACAGAGAGAGCCATAAAAAAAAAAAATAATAAAATTAAAAGTCAAAATACATGAAAATGTGTGCATTTTTTGGGGTCATTTCACCACTTTTATAGTACAAAAAAACTGAATTATTTTGACAACATTGCTATGTTGTTGCTAATCAATGAGTATCAATGACGATACGCATGGAGAAGAGTCTAATAAAAAAACATCAATGAGTATCAATGACGATACGCATGGAGAAGAGTCTAATAAAAAAAACATCAATGAGTATCAATGACGATACACATGCAGAAGAGTCTGATAAAAAAAACATCAATGAGTATCAATGACGATACGCATGGAGAAGAGTCTAATAAAAAAATACATCAATGAGTATCAATGACGATACGCGTGGAGAAGAGTCTAATAAAAAACATCAATGAGTATCAATGGCGTTACGCATGGAGAAGAGTCTAATAAAAAAACATCAATGAGTATCAATGACGATACACATGCAGAAGAGTCTGATAAAAAAACATTAATGAGTATCAATGACGATACGCAGGAGAAGTGTCTGACAAAAAAAACATCAATGAGTATCAATGACGATACGCATGGAGAAGAGTCTAATAAAAAAAAAACATCAATGAGTATCAATGACGATACGCATAGAGAAGAGTCTAATAAAAAAAACATCAATGAGTATCAATGATGATACGCATGGAAAAGAGTCTAATAAAAAAAAAACATCAATGAGTATCAATGACGATACGCATGGAGAAGAGTCTAATAATAAAAAAAACATTAATGAGTATCAATGACGATATGCAGGGAGAAGAGTCTGATAATAAAAAAAAAACATCAATGAGTATCAATGACGATACGCATGGAGAAGAGTCTAATAAAAAAAAACATCAATGAGTATCAATGACGATACACATGCAGAAGAGTCTGATAAAAAAAAAACATCAATGAGTATCAATGACGATACGCGTGAAGAAGAGTCTAATAAAAAAACATCAATGAGTATCAATGACGATACGCATGGAGAAGAGTCTAATAAAAAGACATCAATGAGTATCAATGGCGATATGCATGGAGAAGAGTCTAATAAAAAGACATCAATGAGTATCAATGACGATACGCATGGAGAAGAAACTAATAATAAAAAAACAACGATTAAAAAGGCACTAAAAGGTCGTGTCAACACCACGCTCTTAATGGTGTATTTGAGATGGTTTCCGTATTTTCACACACGGGTTAGCGGAGAGCCTCGTGCACCCATCAAATGAGCCGCATGTGGCTTCCAAGCCATAGGTTCCCTACTCCTGTGCTAACCATTCAATCATGTGGAATAATGTGTTAAATTGTGGTAAAAATAAATAATGCTTGGATCTGAAACGATTGGTCATTTTTCAAAAAAAATGTTCATTTGGGGTTTGAAAGTTAGTTTGGTCCAAAAAGGTTAAACATTTGGGATTTTTTAATGTTTTTTTTGGGTGAAAATGATTCAATGATGGGAGAAAATGGTTCATAAGAAAAATAATAATGAAGAAAATTTCTAAAATATATGCAAATGTATTAATCTTAGGAGAGAGAAATGTATTTGTCTGCAAAAATTATTAACTTTGCTTCAGAATTGGTTTTAAGTGTATTGCAATACAATCTTAGTGACATTTTATTTTCTTACCTTCCTTATTGGCTACTTTCGAAGTCCAATTCACGTTCATTCGCCCCTCCCGGTACAAATGGATTGGACGTCTAGCCCTGTCGATGGCACTGAAACGAGAAAAACAATTGGTTTGGACAGCTATTGTGTGTATGATGTGCACTTGAAAAAAAATAGAAGCTTTACATAAATGTTCCGACCTCCATCCCGCCTTCCTTTCCAGATTACATAAACGGCGTTGCCATGAGGCAACAAAAGTGTTGCTAGGGCTGCGTGGGCGTGTGTACGCAACACCCGCATAATGCTCAAGATGATCACACCAGGACCAAAAGAAAAAATGAGAACGAAAGGCTGAGCGGCGACGTGTCTTCTCCAAAACCTGAAACCAATGTTTTCGTCATCGAGAAAGATGTGTGAGAAATTATTAGAAACACATTAATCACAGAATTGAATCTTGCCTTGTTTTAAATGTCCTTAATTTTGTTTGTTGTAAATTTAGTTTATGTTCCAAATTCAATCAAATAGAATAAGGTTATATTTAATTTTAATCCAAACTATATTCTTGAGATAATGAAATAATTTTCCAAAATTAAACTTGATTCAATATAGTGAATATATTTTTGAATTTGAATTCATTACAAGAATTTCCTTTAAATTGTCCTTATTATTTATTATTATTATTATATTATTATATTATTATACATTATTCAATGTTCCTATTTTTAGGACATTGAGTTTCTGATTGGTGTGACGTCATCCTTCATTCGTTACATTGTTGTTTGTTAAGTTTTTACGAGTGCACTTAACATAGTTCTACGTTTTTAAGTTGTGTATTTATGTGAGTGTATATGTGTTTACTCAGCTGCCACTTGTTGCACATTCCACCGCATTGGAAAATGTATTTTCATCTATTTTGAATGTTAATGCCTTAATAAATCATTTTTTTGCATACATACATTTGGATACATTTTTCATACCAAATGGTACAGAAAATGATGTTAAATCTAAATGTAGGCAGGAGGGGTTAAAATAAAATGTCCAAGTCAAACCACAATATATCTACATTTAAAGTAAAAACCTAAAAAAAGTCTTTGAATAAACCTGAACACAACATTTTATCACTGACAACATAACCTTAACCTCTCTGTTGATTGTTAAGTTTAGAAAATAAGGAACCGGCTGAAACTCAGAATTTGGATCAACTGTTTTTGTCTTGGATTGAGTCGACTTGTTTGTTCTTTGACTCAAATGTCCCGCTTGTTTATATTTAGAAAGCTATTGATAGAAGAAAAAGCGAGAAGGGCGACGATGAAGCGGCCGTGGACGGAGTCATTGTTGGTGAATCAGTGTGAAAGTGCGTGCCGGCGGCCTGGGATGGATGCCGCCTCCTTCCAAATACGTGGCGCGCGCTTACAGATGACACAACGTGTCCGAATGCTAAGTAACTGAAGGAAGGAGGGAGCTGGCGCAGACAAAAAAGAACAGGCTTCGCGCTCTTCGTGGAACACGTCGCCACGGTAACGCCTGCATCAGCATCACCGGTGGGCTGTGCTAATAGCCGACGTCTACACACATGAATAGGTGCCTCTTTGTCTGTGCCGTTGACTAAGATAGACGTCTGATCGCCCATTGGTTGTGAATTGGAATGAATATCCCTACAAGACGTCCAATCCATTTGAAGCGGGAGGGTTATCTGTGTGTGTGTGTGTCCTGCAGCTGCATGGCGACCAGTCAAGGTTGTAGTCTGCCTTCAGCTGGGTCAGGCTCCACTAATCCCCGCAACCCTTACGAGAATGCGCAGTACGGAAGATGAAATAAGTGATATACAGGACTATATTAGTTCATGCTATACAGTAATCCCTTGGTTATCGCGGTTAATGGGGACCGGGACCACCCGGGATAAGTGAATTTCCGCGAAGTAGGGGTGCCCCTTCAAAAATGCTTAAAGAGACGTATAAAACGTGCACAAAAGCCCCACCAGGCTAATATACTGTTCATTCAGGTGTTTTATTCCACATCAGAATGCAGGTGTTATGTTGATGCATACAAACAAATCAAATATAGTATATATACGGTGAAAAAACAGTAAAAAACTACTGCAAATGTAATAAATATGAACTTTTATTCAGCTTTCAAAAACATGATAGTAGTCCGGATGGAGGATCTTCTGCAGTTTTTTTGCACGTGAGAAACATCGTTATTGGGAGTTGTGAACATTGTTTTTTTTTGGGCGATTGCTGAACTCGAGTAACTTGCGAGTATTCAGCTGGCCAATCAGCTTGCGTTTATGCCCGTGATGCTTTGCGCATACGTGCATTCTTTGTGTTTTAAATTTTTGTAAAATGTTGCAATTACTAATTCTAATTGAATATTTTGTTTCCACATCTTGTAAAATGATGTAATATCTTTATTCATTTATTTTTTTTCCTGAAAAAAATGCGAAGCTCTGAATCCGCGATGGTGGAACCGCGAAGTAGCGAGGGCCCACTGTACTACATTATACGATGTGATGTTATGCCACGCCATGCCATACCATACAATACTGTTTCATTTTTATTATATTTTCTAATATAGAAAATTATATGGGCAGCCCGTTGATAGAGTGATTAGCATGTTGGCCACACCATTCTGGGGTTCTGAGTTCAAATCCAGGTTGGCACAAGTAGACAAACAACAATTCACGCTCATATCTAGCACAATTTAGGAGGTTCATTCGGCCTATCCTGCACGTTTTTGGGATGTGGGAGGTAACTAGAGTATGCGGGGGAAGCCCATGCAAGCCCAGGGAGAGATTGCAAACTCCACATAGTGAGGACCAACCTGGAATCAGACCCTCGAGCCTCAAACTGTGAGGCCAATGCACTAACCACTAAGCCGAAAAAATTAAAAATGTATTGTATTTTAATGTATCGATATAGTGATCATATTTTTTTGCATATCAGACAGCACAATATATGGGCGCCACTGTTTCACAAAGTAATGGTATACTTATACAGCAAAGTACTTGGAAGTCATGTGTTGGACGGTGGTGCTAAATGTCCTGTCAAAACACACCACTTTCACAACATATCGGAACACGCGAGGGGGGTGTGGAGGGTGCAAAGATTGAAAGTGCGACATGTTCCCGCTTAACTTGAGTCATCATCGAATCATCATCGTTATTAGGCATGTTTGTACTGGATACATGCGCAAAGAAAGGCTCCAAAGACATTTTATGATGAGAAAGACCAATGAACTACCGATTCCTTTTCCTGGACGCGAGACACTGGGGCCCCACTCTGGAGCCAGGCCCGGAGGAGGGGCCGTCCTACACCCATGGGGCCCGGCCGGGCACAGTCTTAAAAGACGACATGGGTTCCCCCTCAAATGGGCTTATCACCTACGAGAGGGGTCAAAGAAGTCGGGTGTGTTGAAAGTGGGGCGGCAGCCAAAAGAGGGATCCCAGGCTCCAGAAACTGGCTGAGTAACCTTTCCGGTTGGGAAAGAGCCCGAGCTAGTGCGTGAGGTCGAGAAATTCTGGCTTTATGTGGTCGGGCTCACCTCTACGCACAGCGTGAGTTCTGGTACCACTCCTCTGAGGGAGATTGGACACGCTTCCACTCTGGAGTCGCTCATGGTGAGAGGTGCCAAGTAGGTAGGCATGCTTATTGTCCTCTTAGATTGGGGGGACGGGACCTGACTGTTGTTTGTGTGTATGCACCAAACAGCAGTTTATTGGGGGATTCCTTGGAAGGGGTGCTGAAAAGTGCTGCTTCGGGTGACTCCCTCATTCTGCTGTGTGACTTCAATGCCCATGTGGGCAACGACAGTGAGACCTGAAGGGAAAAAAATGGGAAGAACAGACTGATTGGAACCTGAGTGGTGTTCTATTGTTAGATTTCTGCACTAGCCATGGACTGACAATAATGAACACCATGTTCCAGGATAAGATTGTCCATGTGTGCGCTTGGCATCAGGACACCCTAGGCCGCCCTACGGGTGTATGTCTTGGACGCTCAAGTAAAGAGAGGGGCGGGGCTGTCAACCAATCACCACCTGTAGGTGAGTTGGCTCCGATGGTGGGGGCAGATGCCGGTGCAGCCCGGGAGACCCAATTTTTTTGTGATTGTCTGTCGGGAAGATGAAGAGGGCATTGAGTCCGAGTGGACCATGTTCCGCGCTTCTATTGCTGAGGCGGCGGACAGGAGCTGGCGGCATCTGACGGGTACCAGGTGGCCAAGCGGCATGCGGCTCTGGTCGTCTCCGAGGCAATTCATTCTTGACTTATTCCCCTACACATTCTGAGTAAGCCAGTTGAAGTTGTGTGCACACAGCCTTCAGCTTCATAGTGCGCTGGGGTAAAGGCATGCTTGTTTTTCAATTATTTATTTATTTTTTTTACACCCACCGGCTTCAATGTCTGCACTTAGTTTTGTGGGGAGGAAAAAGCTCATCTGTTGCCTAGCAACAGCGCCTACTGCCACATATAAGCGGCTACTAAATAAGCATTAGCGGTGAATGAAAAAAATACAGAGTAGTCAATAAAGTCAGCTTCCCCTGGCCACTTACCTCACATAACATGACAGCATAGGTCAGTGGTGTCCAACCTACAGTCCACGGGTAAACTGCGGTCCGCTGCACAGCTTTTATTGGCTAATGTTTTCATTCATTTATACATCTCCTGCACCGTAATATTCTGAGAGAAAAGTTAATATGAATATAATGAGATTAAAATTGAACTATTACAAGGTTAATATAAAAATATGATGGACGTTAAATTATAGATTATACTATTACAAGATTCAAATTGTGAAACAGTCATTGTGTTGCTTATTTTTCTCTAACATGAAGCGGAAGTTGTTTGGTTCGAAGGGCATCAACTTTTGGAAATGAAAAGAGAAAATAAAATCATTTCCAAAGGTAAAACAAAAAATATGAATGTTTCTGATCAAATTAGCCTTGATGTAATAACAAAAATGTGGCGTGATTTTATTTTAGATTTTTCATTTGTTCATTTTCTGAACCATTTGATCCTCAATAGGGTCAAGGGAGTTGCTGGTTCGTTCCGGACCAGAGGCAGGGGACACCCCGAACCAGAGGCCAGCCGATTGCATGGCACAAGGAGACGGACAACCATGCACACTCACACCCACACCTAGGCGATAAGTTAAAATGGCCTGTCTTCAAGTCAATACCCGGTGGAAATATTTGAAATAATATAACAGTTGTGGACGACTCAGCAACTTAGTGGTTAGTAAGTAAGCCTCACAGTTTTGGAGTTCCTGGGTTCAAATCCAGATTGGTCCACTTGTGTGTAATTTGCATGTTCTCCCTGGGCCTGCGTGGGTTTCCTCGGGGTACTCTGCTTCCCTTCTCATTCCAAAAACATGCATGGTAGGCTGGTTGGACACTCTAGATCGCCCCTAGGTATGAATATGAATGGTTGTCTCCTGCAAATGGCTGGCCACTGATTCTGGGTACCCAAAAAGTAATCTTGGATGGGCTCCAGCACCCCCTCACGACCCTTGTGAGGATAAAGCGATTCAGAAAATGAATGAAGGGATGAATATTAGTCTTTTGAACAGTAGAAAGCTTGTTGATATGTTTCTAAGTGACAGCGTCATACATTTTAGTATACCAAGGTTAAAATCAAAGCTGCTCATTTTTAAAACAACTCTTATACGCCTATCACTGTCAATGGCAGCTCGCCAGTTAGATTAATCAAGGGATGATAAAAATCGTCAATTACAGGAAATAATGACTCGTTCGCGTGTTTTTGTCCATTCAAGTGCTGCTCCTCATCTATAAATAGCACAAGGGTGGCTGCAGGGGGCGCCATGCAGCAGGCGTGTGCGTCTCTCGTCAAAATGCGGCCATTCAATCTATTTTTAGATTCCCCTTGTCCTTTCTTCTCTCACATTCACCTCGGAGGAGACATGCGCCTCATCTATACATCCATTCATTAGACTCCATCTTCAGCCATTCATACGTTTGCATCCCAACGTGAAGGATGATGTCATCACACATTTATTAAATAGGGCTTATATGCAAGTAAATACGTTGACTCATTCAACCGACAATTCAAAGAAGATACTTCAAATGCATTTACATTTGAAAGGTTGACACCAAATTTTCATGTTTTAGGACCATTGCCGACAATGGAAAAAAAAATCCTATTGTGTCCATAAAAGCAGCAGCCAAAGCGTTATATAAGCATTATAATGCCACAACATGTTTATCATTACAGTGTTCCCTCGCTACTTCGCGGTTCAGCTATCGCGGACTCAGAGCTTCGCGGATTTTTTTCAGGAAAAAAAATTAAAGATATTAAGTTAAAATTATAAATGATATCATTTTACAAGAGGTGGAAACAAAATACTTAGTAATTGCATCAAAGAAATGGTCAATAATATGGTGAGAGTTCAGGAATCGCATTGATGACGTCATGGCGCATTTTCACCGCCCAAAAAAACAATGTTTACAACTCCCAATAACGATGTTTCTTACGTGCAAAAAAACTGCAGAAGATCCTCCATCTGGACTACTATGTTTTTGCTTGGTGGTGCTTTTGTGCACTTGTTATACGTTTCTTTAAGCATTTTTTGACGGGGCACGCCTACTTTGCGGAAATGCAGCTATTGCGGGGGTCCCAGTCTCCGCATTTTGCGTACCCAAAAAAGTCTTTTTAAGTCAAACATAATTAATCAGGTTGCAAAAATAAAAACAAAATTAGGTCGAGGAGTAACAATCAGTGATCAAAACAATTTAGTCTAAGACGAAATATTAACAAATTTCAACCCAAATTTAACATTTTGATCACTTGTGGTCAAATTCTACCAATCATCGCCCAAAATCTTTAGGTGCATTACTCCAAATATTAACAAATTCCAACCTTAATTATGCATTTTGGACCAGAAATTGGCCATTTCTGACCATTCATTTGGAAAAACACAAAACACTTTAGAGTAAAACTTACATATATGTATATGTATGTGTATGTGTATGTATATGTGTATGTATATGTATATATGTATATGTATATGTATATGTGCCTGTGTGTAGGACTGCCTGCTGTAGCGGTTCACTCACCTGATTCCAGTGCCGTCGGGCGTTGGCTCGATTTCCGCTGGTCGTTTATCTCTTTGTGTGCCCCTGCAACCAGTCTAGGGTATAGTTTGCCTTTCACTCCAAGTTGTCTGGGATGGGCGCCGGCCCCCCCCTTGCAACCCTAATGAGAATGCGCGGTATGGCAGAAAAGTTTTGAAATAAATCACTGTTGTAAATCAATTGATGGCATTTTAATTACAGTTTATTAATGAGAACCAAATATTTAATATATCATCATATTAAATGCATTCATTTAGAATCTTTTTTTATATTTTGTTAGCAACTTGGTGCGCTACAACTGATTTGCTAATAACCCTCTTCTATGGCTTTTGAAATGACTGAAAATGGTCAATTGCTGAATTAAGGCTTAAAAATAATAATCAAGACAGAAAGGTACAAAAACAGACAGTATAGATAAACAGATATGTGATGGGCAAAAACCCAATGGTTAGAACAATAGGATATGAAATGATAGGTGGATTAATAAGTGAAAAAAGATGGCGACAAGAGACAGATAATGGCCAGAAAATGGAGAGAAAAGCTTGGATGGTTTAGCCAAAGGGATGAAATCAACGTCCTTCTACTCTTGCTCAGATGCAGCGCATCCTTTCCCCTCTCCTCTTCCTCTAACACCCCCCCCCCCCCCCCCCACCCCCCAGCAAGTGACTCTGCCGTTTTACGTTTGTACTCATGCCCCGCCCCTTACTCGCTTTTGTCCAAATCAGGCTTTCTGCGTGGCCGGAGCTCCCCGTTCGCCGCCGACGTCAGCGGGAGGCGAGCGATGACGTGTCTGTGCGCTCGCGCCGCGTAAGGAGGGAGGGATGAGGCGCCTCATCCCTCCCTCCTTGTTGTCTGACGTCGGGGAGCCCCCCTCGTCCTGGCCGCATATAAAAGACGGCGGCGAGCAGAGTCCCTCACATAAGGTCGGTAGATCCGGTGAGGCGGGCATGAAGCCTGTAGAATAAGCGCGGCCGGCGGGAGTCGCTTGCTCATCGCCAAGCATGTACCGCTCCACCAAAGGCGCCTCCAAGGCCAGACGGGACCAGATCAACGCCGAGATCCGAAACCTCAAGGACTTGTTGCCCATCTCCGATGCCGACAAAGCCAAGCTGTCCTATCTGCACATCATGTCACTGGCTTGCGTCTACACCAGGAAAGCTGTCTTCTTCACCCAGCCAGGTAAGACCGACATTAGGAATCGTCCAGGGCAGGGGGTGTCCAAACTTTTTTTTTTTCTGAGGGTCGCTTTCAGAAAATTCAAAGGACGCGAGGGACAACTCTAATTACTTCCAATTTTATTTGCCAATCAGAGAATCGGAATGATAAGATCAGGTTTTTAAAATGTAACTCACTGGCTTTCCCTTTGCAATTTTCCTTTTCCAATCCATTTTCACTGGGAATTCACTTGAATGAACAAACTCCCAGTTCAAGTGTATGGGATCTCTAGCACTGTTAATGGCAGCCAATGAGTAAACATCAAATAAATAAGGCTGATTTGTTATCGGGTTATCATCAAATTCCTTTTCTGACTTCTGTGATCGTTGACCTCCAAACTGTAATGGGCTTGTATTCCAAGCATTTACTCTAAATTGTATTAGAATCCCTTTTTTTGTGTTAATTTTAGAGTTGAGTTCTTAAATGCAAAGATAAAGGATTCATCTACTTTTAGTAGCGAGTTGATTTATAAATAGAATTATGTGGCTTGATGAATTGGTAATGTATTCGAAAGTAAATCTCTCATAAATAATATTTTGAAAATATTTGTAATATACATTTATAGTATTAATGACTCAAAATGTGAATGTGCTCGCCTTCCTAGTTGAAAGGGATTTGACCCCTAAACCTGTAAATGGTGGTGAATGTGTTGAGGGCAACCAGCAACAAAACAGATATAATATAAGATATTGAAACATAAATCATCATTATCGCCTTTGAAATATCATAAATATTGATTGCATGAATGTTATGCATTATTAAGAATTTTTAATCACTTGACAGCAGGAATACAGATCAAAATTTTGCCTATTTTCACATAAATATCTGTTTTAGAGTGGTAATATCACTCGCTGCCAGTCAGAATTGAATTTGAACTTCCATCGCTAACAATGAAACATTATTCAGTGCCAGCTAAAAGTTTTTTTTTCTACGCAATGCCCACACTCATGACTCACTCACTTTTTCTGGGGCTGCTCTCCATGGTGCTGATACTAGCCGCGATGCTCACGCCACACCGACATTGTGTTCCCCGTTCCGCGCAGAGACTTCGGCGAATGCTCCAGTGGAGACCTTCCTGTCTTTCCCCGAGTTGTCGGAGCTGATGCGGGAGTTGCCAGGTTTCCTCATGCTGCTCACGGCCGAGGGAAAGCTACTCTACCTGTCCGATGCCGTCTCCGAACACCTGGGGCATTCCATGGTGAGATCATTCGCCCATGTTTCAAGTCTGTCAGTCTAAAGATTGTTTGGTCAAAGGATGACAAGACACGGGGATGCCTAGAAATGACCTTTTTTTGGTATGAAATCCTTACAGTCAGACTGAATATACACTGCTGGCAACTGATAGATAGCTAACTGTTTGTAACCCTGTGGAAACTAGGTCCTAACAACCTATCTGTATTATCGTTGGTGCTTTGTTGTAACGTGCGGACGGACTCATGTGTTTTCCAAGATACAAATAGATCTAAATTTAAAGTTTAATCAGTATGAACATTATTTCAGAAGTGTCTCAAAATGACAGCGTCAATAGGAATGGGCAACTAGCACGTGGGCTGCGGCTGCTCTTTTCCGGAACACTCACTTAAACCACGCCCCCATTTTGAAAGATACTAAGCGTAAACATTATTCGAAAAGTGTGAAGATTTGTCGGCCAATAAACATAAATGTTTGTTATGATTGCAGAAGGTAAAGCGAGGTAGGACCCAAAGTAGGGAAACGGGTAGAGACAGGCAGGTGAAGGTGCACTAACAAAACTAGTTTTTTCCAAAAATTCTCCAAAATAACAAGGACTACAAAACCAAAGAACAAAATCAGAGCTGACGGGGAGGATGCAAGGAAACGATGATTACAGGACATTGGGACAAGTGTCCAGAAGAATATCACAAGAAGATCCGACAGGGACTGACAAATGCAAAGGATTTCAAGAGACAGACCTGGGTTGACGAGACAATCAGAAACAGCTGGGTCACGCAACAGGCAGTAAGCAGAAAATACACCAGGGGCGTGGAAACGACACATGAACACAATGGCCAATCGTAGGGACCAATCGGTCAACGGAAAAAAACAACAACACAACCAATCCCTAACAGCGTCACTACGACTGGGTCATTGGCACCTAAACTACAGCGAGCCCTATTCGGAACCATAACGTAAAACACTCCCTTATTTACAGATTTTCCCCATTTTGTAAGCTCCAGGCAGTTAAAAATGTAAAAAAGTCAAAGCAATGTGAACATTATTCGAGAAGTGTCTGGAAAAAAGAGCGTCACTAGGAATAGGCCATTCCGTCACTGGCACATGGTCTATAGCTAACCCTATATGGGACACTAATTTAAACCACTCCTCCATTTACAGACATGTAAGATACAGATACAGAATATAATGTTGAAGCAGCATGAACTAAATTCAAGAAGTGGTTAGAAATGAAGGCATCACTAGGAATGGATCGCTATTCTAACCCCAAAACACGCCGCCCCCTGCATGCTTCACAGAAATACAACTGGATCAAAGTTCTGTTTTTGTCAGGTGGACCTGGTGGCACAAGGAGACAGCGTGTACGACATCATCGACGTGTCGGATCAGCTCACAGTCAGGAACAATCTATCCGCCGGAGCCGACACCGAAACAGGTACATGATCGGAGCCCGGCCGGTTGGAGATGGCAGTAAATCCAGAACAGGGGAGTTTCACTGTCTTGTTTATTTTTCATTGTGCAGATCGTCTTTTCCGCTGCCACTTCAACACCTCCAAGTCAGTGCGAAGGCAGAGCGCTGGGAACAAGCTGGTCCTGATCCGAGCGCGCCGCCTATCCGAGCCGCCCACCTCCACCTCCTACTGGACCACCAATCCCGTCTGGGTGTGCTTTTGCTCCCCTCTGGAGGCCCAGCCCACCCGCTCTGGCACAGAGGGGGCATCCAGTGGGACTTCCCCTGCCGACGCCAATCTCTTCCTGGAAGGTTTTTACTCCCAGCATGGACGCGACTTGAGGCTTCACGCCGCGCACGACAGGTACGACACAACCACAAATATCGGTGACCAAAACAAAACTAAAGTTCTAATCCAATAGACACTATCTCAGTTAAACATCTCTCAGAAAAGTCAAGAATTTTAGCAAGATTTTAACAAGACTTCCAAGAAAGGAATGTCTAAAATGGTCTGTGAGTTAACACATTGCCCATCACTGTTCTGCCCCCCCAGTGTACGCTCTTATCTGGGCTACGATGTGGCCGAGTTACGCTCGCGCTCCTGGTACAGTCTACTCCACCCGCATGATCTGACACACGCCTCGGCTCAGCATCGCGCCCTGCGTAAGTGTCGGCACGTCGGGAGTTGACGGGAACTTCTGGAAAAAACTAACGGAACCGTTTTGTGCTTTGACCCCACAGTGCGAGAAGGAGGAGAGGGACGGGCCGAGATGGTGGTGCGGGTACAATCTCAGGACCGCACGTGGGTTTGGCTCTACATGGCACTCCGGCTGCAGTCGGGAGACATCCCCGTGGGCAGCAGTAACTACGTCATCAGGTTGTCCCTCAATGGCGCCGATAAGCGACTGGATCTGTCCACTTCCACCTAACACAGTTTTTTCTTTTTGGTCTGGTAGCGAGTCGGAGGCTTGGTCAGCCCGTCAGCAGATGAGCTCTGAAGAGACCCAGCTCAGCCTGGTCCTGAGTTCGGGCCCAGCCCGGCGAGAGAGCCTCCGATCCCCCGATGCCCTGTCGAGTCCGGACCAGGTCTTCACCCCCGGCGCCCTGTCGGGCCGGTCCTTTGACTTCGGTGGGGCGGGCTCATCGGACGAGCGGGCCATGCAGACGACGGAGGGAGAGCCCCGTTCCAGCCTTTCCTCCGTGGAAGAGGATGCCTTCTTCCAGCCGCCACCATCCCGCAGTCCTTCTCCTATGCCGGTGACGGTAGAGACGGTGTCGGACTTGGACTTCTTAACCCAGAACATCCTCTTGCCGCCCTCGTTCGAGCTGGACCCCCCACTTCCGGCCCTTCCCCTGCCACTCCCGCCCGTGTCCACCTCACAAGCGCAACAGAGCAAAGAGTTTGTGTGCACACCTCCGTACACCCCCCACGTGGGCGGGGGCAGCTTTCCCTTCGGCGAGCCTCTCTTCAGTTTCGACCCCACCGGGGCCAGCACGCCTCCCCCGTTGGCGGCCGGTGCCTCTTCAACCTCGGCCGCCCCTCCCGGACACTCCACCCCGCCGCCCCCAGGAGCTCCATCCACCAAGCTGGCGCTCGACCTTCCCGCGACCTCCACGGAACTTCTTTTTGCATCAGAATCACGCCGCGGGGGCTTTTACGAGAAACTCCCCCCTACTCCCGACAGCCCAGGAGACGACGACTGCACAGTGATGACCCTTCCCGAGGTTCGGGGTCCACTCTACGTCGACGTGCCCCTGGGTCCTCTTCAGCGTCCCCCCGAGGGGCTTCTTACACCCGAGGCATCCCCTGGAAAACTGCCTTGCCTCTCCTTTTTCTCCCTGGAACGAGAGCGGGAAAAGGAGAGGGCGGAGATCTCCCTGCTGGCCCAGCACATCAGTTCCCTGGCCGAGGGATTCTACCTAGACCCCCTCCTGTCGAAGCTGTCCCCTTCGTCCAACCCCCCATCTCCATTCCTTGCTCCTACCGAGACAGATTCGGTCCAAGCGCTTGGGGAGTTTTATCCTGTTAAAGCGTGGTGGGACCCGGATCTTCCCCTCTTCCCAGAGGAGGATGTTTCTCTGTTTGAAGAGAGCATACTAGAGAGCCTCCTTCCTCAATGCCCCTCGCCGCTCCCCGTCCCTAACCCCGTGAGCCCGGTCTCTCCCGAGATCTCAGTGTGCTGGCACCGTGATTCCCCGTTCCAGGGAGCGGGCCAATTCTGTAGCGTCCGATCGACGCGAGCTAACTCGATAGACGGGTGCGGGGCTGGCGCCGCCGAAGAGGAGGAGCCAGTGGAGGAAGCCATGGAAGTCGAGGCGCCATTGTCTGACGTGTCTTCCTGTTCCTCCGTGGCAGCTTCTCCTCTGGCGGCTCCCCCAGCCGACAGCGGAACATCCGGCGGCCCTGCGCCCGTCACCTCCCACGCCCAGTCCCTCCTGGAGGAATTGGCCGTCCTGGAGCCCATGTTTGGGGCAGGTGCCTCCGTGGCCCCTGCTTTAGGGCAACAACCTGAGTTGTATCAACTCCAGTGTCATCCATCGCCGCAGTGCTTCCACAAAGGTAAGTTCCCCATTCTTTTCTCAAGCTTCTTCTAAAAAAAAACACACAAAAAAGAGTTTGGGATATTGGGCTCTGGAATAAAATTTCCCGGTAATGCTATTATGCCTTAGATAAGTCTGAACTTTCGGAAAAGATTGGCAAAAATGCAATTTTACGAGGAACTGATTGTCGCACTTGAGACCAGTGCCTATAAAATATCTAACTAGATATTTCGGTGACTCTCCTAGTCTCTCGAATGTCATCATAGAGAGAACGGAACAGGCATTTTAGAAGATAGGAACTCAATGTCCAATTCATGGACATTCATTGGATGCCACATGATTAGACAATTCTGTCTACAAATGCATTATTTAATGTTTATGTAATATAACAGTCCATTAAATATATATAAAACAAAATAAAATGAATGAAACAATAAAAGATTGAATTTAAAATTTAAATATTAGAAATCCAACTCATTTTTTGTTTTTTTTCTTAATGTGAAAATAAAATTTAAAAGAAATAAAAAATTCAAACCTACTGAAAATGCCAGAAATTTATATATTTAGTTTGCCTTTTTTCAATCATTTCCTTTGTCATTTTTAAAAATAAAATGAAATCAATAAGTGAATAAAATAGCATTAAAAATGGGTCAGATATAAAAGATAGTTTAAAAGTGAAAATGAAGTTCATCCTGAAGCAAATACCCAAACTTTTTTTTTTCCAAGTAGCCAAGAAATACCTTAACATTCTGTAGAAATGTTGTTGGCTGACATGCCGCTTCCCTTTTTTGTCTTTCAGATGGGAGTGGAAGCATCCCTCCGTTCTAAAATAAGTCTGTGACTTACTTCATCAAGTATGGCATATTGTCATATTTTATGGAGACCCACTTTTACTGCAAAGTAAAACATATTGAAGTGTATAAATATACATAATGTATAAAGGACCGACGCCTACATGTCTCTCCCGAGAACAAAAAAAAAATGGCCTTCCTAATTTTTTTTGTTCCGTCACGCACGAAGCTGTATACTAAGTAAAAGCGGCGTTCGCCTTTTCGACGCGAATGCCCGACTGACTGAGTTGGATCAGATTTGCCATCTGAACTCTTTAAGCATTCTTTAATTACAGACATGCGTTTGTATTCACTCGTAGTGAAAAATACCTGTTGTGACCACTGGAGAAAATAAAAAACAACAACAACAAAAAAACAACAACAAAAAAACATACCTATTTTAACCTCTTGATGCCTGAATGTAAATTGAGCAAATACACAAGTACATAGAAATATTAATCATAAAACAAGCAAAATACAGAAGGCTAACTTGGAAACAAAAACCAAAAAATGCAAAATCCTAAATTCCAAAAATAGAAAATATATATATTTTAAATCAATTAAAAAAAATTCAAAAATAGATGATACAGATTACTTTTACATAAATAAAAAAGACAAAAGCAGGCTAATTAGAATTTTATTATTCATTTTTTGCCGAAATATTTTTTACTTCAAATTTTTTCTGATATACTTTTATGTCTTATTGTATTTTGGTATTTAAATATATTTTCCTCATTTTTAGCTGTATTTTTCTACTGATTTACCAAGTATTTTTCTTCCTTGGAATTTTGTGTGTAGTACTTATGTATTCCTTTAAACCTTTACCTATATTTGTCAAGTTTTTGGCCGCCATTGCCATTGATTACCAGATCTAGTCTAATTCAATCTAAGCAAGATTGGACGTCTACTGGCAAAGAATTGAAAGTCAATTTAGGCTCAAGGGGTTAATATAGAGTTCCTTTATGACTTTAGCACTTTTTTGCTCTAAGTAATTCCAGTGTCACATTTTTAAACTTTTAGGGTTGCCGGGCTCTTTTGAAATGTAACCTTTGCGGCTTGAAAACCTTTAACATTCCATTTTTGTCAGTCAAAAATTGTGTTTACTTGTGTGATGTATATCAAAGTGGGGAAAAAATAGCATGATGGCTGGTGCCACCTCATTCCTTGTACTGTACTTTTTAGACTCTGAATGTGGAAAGGTTACAAAATTTGTCAGATTTCCATGGGAAGTTCAAGTTGAGGAATTTTGAAGTGATGACAAATTGATATTCAAGTGAGAATCAAAAATGGTTTAACTCAGTGGCAGCCATTGACGAAGGGCTAGGTCATTTTTCAAAATTCTTAGGACCTGAAAAACTAACATTTGCTTGAATTACTTTTATCTTAATTCTTGCAAAATTCATTTTTTGCACTTTTTAGGCTAACGTGTTTTTGCCACCTTAAATTTTGACCCCACGTCTTAAATATTTAATAATTTTATAAGCTCAGGCCTACTACGTTTTTCCGATTTTGACGCCAAAAAATATTTTGAATCGTTTCCACCCAAAATTCCTAATGAAATAGTTTATTATATATATTCCTTTTTTTTGCACCTTCCAATTTTGACACCCCAAAAATATTTGCTTGTCAGGTTTAATTTTTTTTCCATCCTAAGTCTCACTTATTGACAAATTTTTGAGCTAAAACCTAATCACACCGAATGCTCACCTATTTTTCTACTTTAAATGTTTAAATTCTTGAAAAACCAAAACAAGCAACAAAATAATCCTGATTCAAAAAAAAAAAATTCAGATTCAACCTCAAATCTAAAACTTGGATTTAGTCTTACTAACAAATATGGACGGGGCATTAGTGAGGCAGCGTCCACTTTTTTCAGGACTTGGGGTGGTGCTACTAATTTCTTTATACGACTTTACCAAGCGACCCAGCTTGAAGGACGGCGTCGATGCACTCACGTAGAGTTGTCTACGGTCAAGTAAAGGATTGAGTCCTGACTAACTTAATAGAACAAATGTATTATAATATATTACTGGATGTGCAATGTCAATGTCAATAGTTTTGGGTTTTTTTTTGCGGACAGTAAAAGATATTTGTACGAAGGTTTGTACATAACGAATATATAAAGAGAGAGAATCTATATATGAATTCTAAAATGCAGAATGGACATTGTGGATCAGTGTTCTATTGTGTTGCTTATATGAATGTGGTAATGCATTTCTAATAAAGTGCACTTATACAGGGCTCATACATATTTTCTTTTCATGTGGAATTCAAATCGTTGCTATACTCTTTATCACCAGTAGATGTTGGCAAATTAAGATTTACTATGTGTTGGTTATTTTCTGTTTTGCAGTACGGAAAAAAACATTACTGGATGAATTACTAACTTCCTTATGATATTGGACCTAATAATGTGCTTTTGATTCATATAGTATCTCAGTTTTTTCTTCAAAGTAACACATTTGTATTCCGTGTTAAAAAGATGAATATGGAGGTGAAAATTTTTGAATCGGGGGGTGGCTTATATGCGAGAAATTTCATAATTCAACAATTTTAGGGGTGCAAATTATACGTGGGCGCGGCTTATTAGCGGGAAAATATGGTAATCAAAAGATTGAAATATCTGCATATGTTGATGTTTCCTTTTCATTTTCGCTTTGTTTTTTTTTAAACATTTAGTTTAAAAAAATGTATTCATTTTTTCATACATTTATTTTAATTAGCAAATATTAGCCCTTTTCATTTTTTTATCAGCATAGAAAAAATAACAAATAGTCAATTTTGTTCATCCTTTTTAAATGAAAAAATCTTTTTAATGTGTATTTATTTAGAACCTGAGGAGCACAGAATTTAAATGAAATTAATTTTTAGCCAAACTGATCAATTCAATGCAAAAGATAGTTTTTCGTGGGCCGCATAAAATGATACGATGGATCGGTTCTGGCCCGCAAGCCGCATTAGTGTGACATGTGAGTCATTCTACTGAATCAGAGCAAATTATTCGTGTAAAATTGGATCATTTTTCTTTCCATCTTGAAATAGCAACATCAAAATCTGAGCATTCTCCAGTCTTACGAGCACGTCGACCGTCATCCCGGAGCCCCTCTGTTTTTCTGCCCCCCCGGCTCGGCAACAGCAGTGACGCACATGCGTGACGAGACATAACGAGACTCCTAGTGACGCACGAGAAGGGCTTTGTGCGGGAGGGAACGGGCGAGTAAACGAGGCATGCCCGCCTAGCCAAATGACGACAACGACGCACGCGTACCTGCCGGGAGGAGAGCGCCGTATATGGGCATTCCGGGCCGCACGCGCTATTCTCAGCATCCGTTTGGAAGGGATGCGCTGACGGAAGAGGAGAGAGGAAGAGGAGGAGGAGGGGAGAAAACGGGGATGCTAAATTTAGAGGTACAGTCAAAAGAGGATGCAAATTCAAGCAAATCTACGCTCTGTGCAGTGCAAATCTTGCATAATGCTCTTCCCTATGGCATTATAACACGATTCATTTGCTATAGGAAGAGATTTTGTGATGTCATGTTTATATTTTTCGTATCGCATCACGGTTTCTCGTCTCAAGGAGTAGCGTATTTTACTATAATTTGGAAGAGGGTTGAGAGCAAGGCAATTCAAGGGATATGAAGGGAATGATTGTAGATGGTAAAAAAAACTGTTTTTTCGTAGATTAGCACATGTCTGATGATGATGATGGCGACAACGCTTTTCCACACATTAGAATCATTACCTAGGGTTCTTTGGAATAATTATACTTGTCAATTTAAAGGTGTAAACATGGACACCGATACTAGTATTGGAAGGGGCTATATGATACGGCATGCAGATAAATGTATGTACTGTATTTTATCGCATATAAGCCTTAGTTGTAACCAAAAAATTATGACTTAATCATGGGTACGGCTTATATGCGCTCAATACTTGCTATACTATTTTTCAACAGTAGATTTCGGCAAAGTAACATTGACTATTTGTTGGTTGATTTCTGTTTTGCAGTATGAAAACAACCATTAGTGGATTCATTAATGCCTTATGATATTGACCCTAATAATTGGCTTTTGATACATACGGTATAAGAAATATCACCTGGAATTCATTTTTAAAACATTTTCCCTTCAAAGTAACACATTTGTACTCCTATTAAAAACCATCAATATGGAGGTAAAAATTGGGAATCAGGGGGTGGCTTATACGTGAGAAATTGTAAAAATCTACAATTTCAAGAACATTTTAGAGGTGCGACTTAGTAAATACGGTATGTAAATACTAAGTCATGGCATGCTAATACTGGACAAAATTGACTAAAAATATCAGCCTTACTGAAATTAATTATTACTATTTTTTCTTCAAACAAATAACAAAACAAAATTCTTGCCATCATCTCTCAAGAATTTAAATTTGGACTTTGTATTCTGGATTGAAAGTTTTGTTTTTCTTACATTCGCATGTGTCAAAGATCATAAAAATATATTTTACATTTGTACGTTTGGTATACATTCACCTGCTTTAATGACGATGTGTGTCTACCACTTTTCTGTTTTATGAAAATTTCAGACAACATTTAACCAATTATCTGAAAAACTCATGTTTGGACTATTATGTTGTCACGATTATGTTTGGATGTATTCTGGCTTTTTTTTGGGCAAAGTCGAGGGCTGAATAGGAGTGGAAGTCAACTGCTGCCATCTAATGATAGAAACCTAAATTGCACCAAATATCAAGTTGAAAAAGAGGGCTCCAGTTCCAGAGAGCCGCTCAGCTTGCCGATGAATTGATCATTTCATTGAATAGTAGTAGAGGAGGGAGATATGGAAAACAGACCGGATAACTGATAACTATCAAGGACCAGAGTTGCCTACCCAGTCTGATGTAGCGATTCAAGTCTTGGGCAACTTCTTTTCTCTTCCTCGATGCCCCTTCTTCTCCCTACAATTTTGAGTGAAAATCCTAAAAATAATTCTGAGACCAAAGTGAGAATTATGATTTAAATGACAAGTTTCTCTCTCTATTACTGGAATGTAAAAAATGTCCATCCAGATGAGGCACGCCAAAGACAAGAATTTTATTCATGCAAGCATTGGAATGCGTACACAAAACTAGACTAGATAGAACTCGTTATTTTCCATTGACAATGATAGACAGTCAAGCCAATCAAAGTAGGAGGTTTTTGTGGCAAAAAAATGAACCAATTGGTCACCATCTGGTGATAAACTCAATTCAATTCATGCCAAAAGGATTGGATGCCACATGGCTTGATGTCTATCATCGTAAATGGCGGCAAAAGACTGATGACTGACGTGGATTAAATGGTAGAAAAACCTCGCCTGGACAGTAGATGTCAGAAGCATGCTTTTTATCGCTTCTTGGTTTGTGGCGCCTCGGCTGCTGCGGCTTCCGAGGCGGCAGCGGCTGCATCCGCCTGCAGTTTCTCTTCTCGCTGCTCCATGAATAATTTGTATTCGTCAGCAGACAGGCTGAAAAAACAACAACAATGCAGCACAAAGTTAAAATTAGTTAAATGTAGTTAAATTGACGGTGATCTGTTTAAACTGGGAGAGGCCAGTAGAGAATGATTACTGCCAAACCTCAATGTAAAAAGGATTGGACGCCTGTTAACATAAAAAAAAGTCAGTGACCACAGTGGGACTTCTACCTACAAATGCTTATAAATATGATATATTCAAATTATCAGAAGCTTCCATGGGAATAATTTTGTCCCAAGGAAAAAAAAATCAAATTTACAAAATGTCAAACTAAATCAGACATCCACCCCGGCCGGATGTAAACATTCTGTGTATTCCAAGGTATAAAACCACTTCTAGAACGAATTAATTTCACAAGTACTGTACACACATTTAAAAAAAATATCTCATTATATATTAAAAAAAACTATATTTTGAAATATGTTAGGTACAGAATAAACCCAACAAATACTACGACCAAAAAATGTATGTAAATATGGGATTTAATAAATGATAAAATGTATTAGCTAAACAAGTTTTTGTCTAGCCACCATAAAAATATACATTGATTAATAATATACATTATTCTCAAATATAACCACCGTATTTTCCCGCGTATAAGCCGCACCCTTAAAATTGCATCAAAATCGTTGAATTTTACAATAACTCGCGTATAAAATGCCGTTTCACAATTTTCACCTCCATATTCATGGTTTTAATCTAACCTTACACCAAACTTAATTTTAATTTTCTTTGAATATTTGATACCTTTTTTTCTCCCAGGTTGGCTCTATTAGCCCCGCCTCCACCCTGACTTTCAGATGGAACCTATCGAGGGTTGTTTGCTTTTGTATTCCCTTCAAAATATTCCGAAAATGATACACACAAATGTCCTCACAATAGGATAACACACAACCACTTGCCCGGGAAGTAGTGCTCCTCTTGTATTAGCGACGGGAAAAATGCAACGCTCCGCCCAGTGCTCGTAGAGACATTATACACAAGGGAATTGTGGGAAGAGAGATAATGCCCGTGATGTTCTTATAAGCAGACTGGGGCACTTTGTCAAGGTACCACTGTATATATATATTTTTGGGGTGAGACTTACTTGTTGACCACCTTGATACCGAGTGAGCGCGCCGACCCCACGATGCCTTTGACCACGTTCTCGAGGGAAGTGTTCCTCTTCTTGAAGCACTCATCTTCTGCTTTGATGACGGCGATCTCGTACACAGCTCGCACCGACACCAAGCCTGCCGTCTCGTGGCCTGCCCATCACATGCCACATATGTCATGAAAACAATAATATCACATGCGTCATGAAAGCAAATATAATATAATGGCTTACTCTTAACAAAACAATTCATCATAGGAAGGTCCCAATCGTAAAGTTTTGCATACAAGTCATGTCCGCGTCACCTGATTTTGTGGATGTGCCACTACCGAGTTTGATCCAACACCTCGGAAATGTATTAGGGAGGGAAAAATAGCACTTCCAAATGCCTTATTTTCCTCCATTTCGAAAACTAAGTTATCCAACAATAAAATAATATCGAAAAAACATTTTTGCAAATCAGTTGTGCAACATAAAATCAGATTACGAACCAATTACTTTCATAAATTTGCTTCTGGTCAATAAGCTTCTAAAATAATAATCCAGTGTGATAAGTTGAGCTCTCTTGTTTGTGATTTTCATGACCTTTATCCTCGTTTTGATCTTGAAAGTTTGTTTGACTTTTGTAAACTATGAATATATAGTGGTACAAAATATACTGCATGTTTTTATATCTTATTATTTTATACCGTATTTTTCGCAGTATAAGGTGCATCACATTATAAGGCAGACCCTCAATGAATGTTTTTTTTTCCTGATGTATATGCGGATGCACTATACTGTGACCGGACGTTTGGTCGCCGGATAATTAGGTGAGGTCCAAATTTGAGTGATATCAGCACGCAAGCGTACACAAGCAAAACTAAAATCATCAGTCATGTAATACAGAATAAAACCAAACTAGAATTAAAAAAAAAAACATCTGTCCTTTCATTTAAGTCCCGAGGCTTTGATTTTCTCAGTTTTTGCAAAATACTTTTTATTTTGTCACAATTACCAACTATACCCTTTAAAATTGGTCAAAGTGTCCCAATTTTGTCTCAATATTTTTAAAATAAAATGACGGACAGAGAAATGCATTAACTGCAGTTCAGTTAATGAATAAATACATTATGATTACTTTGTTGTTTGTAGCGCTTAACTATTTAACTGCCATTGGCATTTATAAATAACAAATCCATTTCATTTGACAGACATGAAATGTTTCACTGCAATAGATGTCCAATCTAGTTTAATTGATAGTCCAGGGTTCCATTAATGGCAGCCAATGAATTAATACTTAAAACCCCATCTGTTAAATTCGATGGTCGACGTGGAAGGACCCAATTTGCAGCGAAGCAGGCAAGGACAGATAGTGCAGACCTGATTTTCTTTTCTAAAATAACCATGATACAAAACTCAGAAAAACGTAACCAAGTAACTACAAGCAAAACTAAACTTAGTAGATGAAACACGAGGACTATGGTGAGCCTTGAACAAGAATATGACAAACGCAGATTAACCGACCAAGGCTAGGGCTGACAAACACACAGGGTTTAAATTGACAGACATGGGTTGATGAAACAATCGGAAAAGAGGCAGCAAGCGGGAGATAGACCAGGGGAGGGGAAATAACAGGTAAACTCAACGGGCAAGTCATACTGGGGAACTAAAAACAATAAAACCAATCCCTAACACCATCTTTCTTACCTGATTCTGATCTTCTGAAATTGAGGCGATATGGTCCAATTTCCGATCACATGATCTGATATGAAAGGCTTCTACTTCTAAGTGTATGCTTGTGCTTCTGAAGCACCGACATTTAGGCTATGGGAGATCAATAAAGAATGAACTCCTCTTAACTATAGTGCAGCTGCATTTTAAGCGGTCGAATTAGTCGCAGCCGATCATCTAAAGACGATGTCTCACCTGTCTTTGCAGCTCCTTTGGCGATGCCTGCCGCTTGTTTGAGGAAGTACGAGACGGTGGGTCGACCGATTTGAAGGTCATATGTCCGGTCAGGCTGGTTGGGGATACAAAACCAATGAGGTGATGCTTTATTATCATTCACAACACTCACAACAAATCAAAGCCTTCTCATGCTGGGGAAGATGAAAAAAATCTCACATTTGCAGTTCAAAAACATGTATTCCAGAGCCTGAAGCAGGACTGAGTAACTTTTAACTTGGAGTTGATAAAAAGCTTTGGGAGTGAGAGAGACGATAGCAAATTTAATCGAGAACTTGCAGCCTTGTGGATATTGGAAGAAGATGGAAATTCACCTTGAAAGCACTTTGCATTTCAGTGAAATCCTACTTACGGTATGTCGGCGAAGGTGTTTCAGACTAACGTAAATGGGATGAGGCAAAAACAGTGGGAGAAAGATACTGTTTCATTTCATAAGTTGAAAAAAATGTCCCAAATCTGATCAGGTGATCGGAAATTGGCCCGTCATTTTCAGATGGCTGGAATAGAGTAAAAAATATTTGCCTTAATAATTGAAAGGGATTTGATGTCTATAACTGTCAATGGCAGTGAGTGAGCAACAAAATAATTGAGCGGTATAATAAGTTAGTATTGTAGAATATAAATTATTCATTCAAAACATAAAAAGATTGTTTAATTATAAGTTAAATATGGACTGCATGTTATTAATTATGAATAACCTTGGTCACCGGTCTTTTGGTCGCCAGTCTTTTGGTCGCCGGTCTTTTGGTCGCCGGTCTTTTGGTCGCCGGTCTTTTGGTCGCCGGTCTTTTGGTCGCCAGTCTTTTGGTCGCCAGTCTTTTGGTCGCCGGTCTCTTGTTCGCAAACCATCTCTCAAAATGATATTCATGAGAGAGAGTTTAATATCTAAGTACTGTTAAAAATCTAAGTACTGTTGAAAACAGTAGATATTTAGATACTAAACTCTCTCTGATGAATACAATTTTGAGAGCAGGTTTCAACAGTACTTAGATATGAAACAGTACTTAGATCTTAAACTTCTCTCTTAGATTATAAACTCTCATAAATATAATTTTGAAAGCTGGTTTCAACAGTAAACTTTCTGCCACCATTTGACTGGCCACCAAAACACCGGCGACCAAACGTCCGGTCACGATGGGATGTCCTGGCATGTAAATACTACGAACACATGTATCAAGGCTACTCGCATCTGACCAGTCAGAGCACGTTTAACTATTGGTAAAAGGAAAGATGGCGGCTCCCTGAGCGGGCAATGGCAGGCACTAGGAAGTGTTTTTTTTACGTCCTTTGCTAGATACGTTTTTTTCCTTGAATTTCATTTAAAGACGTTAAAATAAATTTTGCTTAGCGTTTCATCTGTTTATCTTTTCTCTATTTTGAACTGAATGACCGTATCGGCCACATTGTTTTGCATTATGGCGTTTCGTCTTTGGCACCTTGCAGTTTTGTGCATGTCAAGTCTAATTTGTGCATTTTTTTAGTTACAAATACGGCTATAAGAGGAAATACGGTAGTCGTCTATTCATTTGCAAATCAATTAGTGAAATAACTCATTGGATTACGACCATATCAAATGGATTAAACGCCTACTAATGACAAACAACGTAATTTCAATCCACAGGAAAAGGAGGACTGCTCGTCTGTCATTGTCAACAGTAGCGTTAATGTTCAAAGATTCTTTGTCGGCATGTTCTAGGTCCCAGAAAAGTATGTGAGCTTTATTTTTACACTCTGTCAAAATGACTGGTGTGGTCAAAAGAAAAAACTACAGCACACTACAGTCGCGTAAATGTCGGTGCCCACGCCCGCCCTCCCAACCATTGACACTTTGACACGGCGACGTTGCATTTGCCCCAGAGATGAAAAAAGAAAAGGCTAAGCTAAAATAATTTACTGGAGGTTTTCCTTCCTGGCGATAACACACAAAAAAAGAGCCATCTGTCATTTCGGTGGAGTTTCGGGCTACAATTCTCAAATGAACCCATTTCATTGGAATACCTTGAGTTACGAATTGAAGCTGGACCAATTTTAGATGTTGTTTTTGCCAAATTGGTCCTGGCAAAATGTCTCCATTTTTTTAATGGTTCATGTTAATGTAATAGTTGTTACTTACTAACAGGAAATAAAAAGGAAAAAAATCAAGGCGTCATTTTGTTTTATTTTATAATCACAAATATATCAAGGCTACTTGCGTCTGGCCAGTCAGAGCACATGTATCTTGTACATGCAAATGTACATGTAAGACCCGCGGTACCCTAGGTAAGATGGCGACACCCTGAGCGAGCAGTGACAGGTACAAGCGAGTTTTTGAACTTTTTGTTTAGCGTTTCACCATTGTCACCTTGCAGTTACATACATATCATCTTTTGATGCGCATATAAAGTGTACCCTTGATTCTGTCATCATTTTTTTGTCCGACAAATGCAGCTTATATATACGAGCAAATATGGTAAATTTGAAGTTGAAGGAAGAGCACAAATTGGGAGTGAATTTTTACCGTACTCCCAGAGAAAAAAGTACATTACATTTTCCAACAACTGGGACCTTCCAACAAGTTGCTTCAGATATTCAAATGGCTCATTCCTACACAGTTTAATTTGTAGCACTCTCATAATGCTTTCACTGTTATGTTGTGTTTTGTTCGTGAGTAGTCTACTCCTCTTTTACTATGAACACTAACTAATCTAAAGCGTTGGGAAATTGGGACTGTGTCGTTTCTTTTTTAATTATCATTATTTTTTTACATTGCCTAGACAATTGAGGATAGTGAAATAAAACTATAAAATCATCGCCGCTCATGTTGATTCTTATTTCTGTAAATTCCCATTGCGGGAAATAACATAATTTTGAATCTTATTCCGCAGGATTTCCCAAAATAAAACATGGTCTTGTGTCAAGGTAAAGAAGGAGCGGTGATGTGACAGTAGGCAGTGATTTAGGAAGAAGGAACACGCTTTTTTCCACTCACGTCCATGTCTTGCCTGCATTTAATACAGCTAGACTGGGCCTTCCTAGGGGTATTACTTCATTAATGAATGCAAATGAAAAAAGCTTTACTTGTGCGCCAGCGTATAAATAATGAAGTGCTCCGTAAATGCTCTTCATTCGGCAAAATAAGCTACATGGTGGGTGAGTACCTTCACGTTGATCTTGATGGGAAGAGGGATGCCCTCCTTCATCTCCTTGGTTTTTTCATTAAAGTCCTTGCAGAATTGACCGATGGGGATTCCTCTCTGGATTGGGGAAAGAATAAGATGTTTACATTGATG
Organism: Stigmatopora nigra; assembly: GCF_051989575.1. Classification (NCBI taxonomy): domain Eukaryota; kingdom Metazoa; phylum Chordata; class Actinopteri; order Syngnathiformes; family Syngnathidae; genus Stigmatopora; species Stigmatopora nigra. The sequence continues at coordinate 2,629,317 of NC_135521.1, forward strand.
AACACAATAAAAACAACATCAACATTCAATATGTTGTGGGAGTTAATAATACATGAAAATGATATTGAAAATGCCGCTTAGGTCATCCAACCTAAAATGGATTGGTGCCTATTGAGATAATTCTTTTCCATGGTAAATTGTCAATACTTTTTCTTGGGTAAGCAAATGAACAGTAAAAATACTGCAACTTCCAAAACAGCTGACCATCGATGGAAATGGACATCCAATCCATTTTGACTGGGAGGGCTCAGAATTCTGTGACAAACAAAGAGGTCGAAGGCACACAAATCAGGAACTTAGTGCCAGAGCGACTCCACCAGCCGCCCGGGGCTCAGCGAGTGAAGGGATGGTCATGGCCTGAAATTGATAATGTAGGGGCTTTTGGTTGGGCGGTCACGCTCTAACTCCACTGGTGGCTGCCACCCTCCTCGAACTGACTCTCACCTCTGCCTAGAGCGTACTAATCTTGAGACCAGCATCATGTAGACACAGCTCATTTGGCTCAATGTGTGGCCAGCGGGGTATTTGGAGATAACCAACGGGAGAGCGACTTTATCATAACAATTTGAACATCAAATACAGGATCCTACAAAGGGATGTTTGAATTTTGGAGATTTGGTGTTTCATAACTTGAATTTCTTTCGAATCTAGATACAAACTTTTCTAGTCTACCACAATATTTCGTATGTAGAGGTGCCACTGTAGTCCTAATCTCTCGTCTGGACATGTCCAAACCATCCAAGTGTCTCTGACCTTTTCTCCAAAATGTCAAACCTTCAGTCTATCTTATTGTCTCATTTGTAATCCTATCCAATCTGGTCACTCCCAAGGAGAACCCCAGCATCTTTACCTGAGCTACCAGTCCAGTTCTTCCTTCTGTCCTTTCCAGAGAGCGACTGGCTCTAAGTCATGGATGTTCTCGCCACTGTTCTGTAAACCTTTCCTTTCATTGTCACTGTCCTATCACACAATACATGAGTTCCAATACCTGTTCCAGCCTGTCTGCAAACTTTTCCACTTCCTTTCCACTGTCAATTAGCCTGCAGTGCAAGTACTTGAAGTCATTTATCTTCTTACACCTACACCCTATAACTTTATTGTTCCCCCTTGGATCTTCTTATTTACACGCATGTATTCTGTTTTACTTATAGTCACCTTCAATCGTCTTTTCTATAGCAGACCTCCACTTCTCCAAGTCATCGTCACGCTGCTCCCTGGTCTCAATAAAGATTACAGTATCATCTACAAAATCATATTCCAACCAGTTTCCTGTCTCACCTCAGATGTCACTCTAACCATCACCTTAGCAAACAAAAATGGGCTCAGAATTTCACCCCTGGTTCAATACCACCTCAAACTCCTGTCACTCCTACTGCACAATTCCCTGTTGTAGTACTACAACATTTCCTGAACTACTCTGAAATACATCTCTGCTATTCCAGACTTCATCTTGAGGTACACTGTAATAGGTTTTGTCTCAAGATTTACAAAAACCCAATGCAGCTTCTTCTTATGTTCCTTCGCTGTACTCCTCCATTGCGAGCCTAAAGCTCTATAGTACATTGGTAAAAGATCAGTCCCAAATAATGGGGTCATTCTTGTCCTGCAGTGAAACATAGAATAATATATGTGCATGGAAAATGGAGAGCGGGTGACCTCCGGCAGGTTTGACGGCTCACGCGCAAGGATATTTGAGGGAATGTGCACGCCACGGCTTTTGCATTCAGTTCGGCAGTTAAGTATGTCTGAGATTTTAGCGGCTGGCATTTTCATATTGGATATCAAGCTCCTTGTTATACTTGTGGCAGAACGACGGTGATGAACGAGCTCCCCGATCGGCTGCCCGAGCGCTAAAAGCAAAATTGATGGCTGACATTAAGTCAACATGTGGGCCGCGCCCGCCACCCCTCGCCGACAGATTCGACAAGCGACGTGCAAAAGAGGATCGAATTATTGCCGCTGCTATTTAAATTGGCCTCAGAACCTTCCTCCCGCTGACACGGTGATTGAAATGTTCATTTGGCAGATGAGGGGAATGAAAGACAAAAAGGGTTCAATGGCGCTACCTTCCGATTCTAATCATGGATCGGATGAGAAGTCAGTCATTCTGAGACGTTCAGATGACACAGAGGTGTTCGCTTGAGGTTAATGGACTGGTAAGTTCGCTAAAGGTTTGAGAAGCACCACCTGAATGCTAATAATGGACCCACAATACAGTGGTGCCTTTACATACGAGCTTAATTTGTTCCAGGACTGAGCTCGTATGTCGATATTCTCCTAACTCAAACGAACGTTTCCCATTGAAATGAACTAGAAACAAATTAATTTGTTCCAACCCTCTAACACGTGATTGGTTGCTCCCCCTTAATGACGAGGGTTATGAAAGCTTTTCCCCAATTCAAATCATATGGACTTTTATCGGCATTCATGGCAGCTAATGACTAAAATGCTCCAAAAAGTGATTCGCCTCAAAAATGCTTGTGTAAACAATCCACAGTGACTTTTCTCGTCACAATATTTTCTAAAATGCGAAAAATGAACTAATGAGGTTTTGTTTGGTTGTAACTAGCATTCCCTGCTGTGCTTATTAAACCAATTCCCATGTTACCCTGCCCGTGCCTTTCCCTCTATCTGCATACCATAAAATAGCATCACCTGAGTAAACAACAAGGGGGTGTCTAATTAAATATGGATTCACATAAAGGTGTGAGCTGCCTGCCATGGCGGATGAATCCCAGAAAGCCTTTGGCGATGTCAAGCGTCTTTTAATGATCTCGGCCCCAACTCAGACCGGCCGGGCATAATAGATGGCACATGTGCCCCATGCTCACAGTCCCACCCACTATTTCCGATTTTTACACAAGAAATAGGTAAAACAATTTTGCCAAAGAATATTAAACATAAATGATCAAGACTCACAAACATCCATATCGATTATACAAGAAAGATAATAACGTAGTGGATCAGCGTTCTTATAAACTGAGGGCGTAATGGCAGCACGGGTGCCGGCAGAGGGCATATGATTAATTTTTTTTTTTTAGGACAATACACCGAGAAGCCATATCTAACTATAAAACCTTGATTTGACACGTAACATATTCTCTCCAATTAACGGCACTAAACATAGAATCCCTAAATGAACAAATGAATATTTGTTTGGGGGATGTGCGAGTTCAGACCACAAAAGTGATCCGAAAAATTCAGCGTGGAGAGTATTTACCACAACATAAGAAAGTGGATTTGAAATGATCTGATTCCATATAACAGTGTTCATTCAGACCATTATAAAAATGACTGACTTCAGTGGGACCAAGGTGGAAAAAAATTGCATTACTCAAGCCGGTGGTGCTTCAGTGTTTTTTGGAAAAAAATGAAACACTTGGACTAGTCATTCAAGATTCTAACTGCATGCGAAGTAGCAATATGATCCCGTGAGCCGATAAGCAAAATGAGCAAAAACTGCAAAAAAAAAATCAAAGAGTTAAAGTTAAAAATCCATAACTTAAATGCTATTATGGAGCTGCAAAATTAATATGAATCCTAAGGGGATAGTGACATCTAGAATGAATTTTTGTGTTAACGTATTTTCCAAAACGATCCAAAAGTGTGATTGTCTAATGTGGATTTGTGAGTTCCCTGCAAATCAAAGACTGCTGCTGATGGTTTAATCATGCGGTTGAGGTATCTCACCCACTGATGATAAGTGTGCACTACTTTTATTTTGCCCTGTGGCTGATTAACAGTGTAACTGCAGGAATAACTAAATGTGAGTTATGTCTCAAGGGCCCGTGAACTCATTGGCTATCATTGACAGCATTAGATGAACTTTGGTTGCTCCAAAATAGAGAGGATTTTACATTTTACACAGCCCTATCTTTTTTTTAATTACATTTTAATAATTCTTAATACATTCCTTTTTACTTTACTTTGTACTTCATACTTTCTACTTGAATGTTTTTACAACTTTCTTTGTTCTGTTAGCCTGGCTTCTTTCTGCTTTCTGCTTTCTGCGACTTCTTTTTTGGAACCGTTCAGCCATGCCTACGCTGTCATACACATGGGACTAGCTGTTACAATACGCAGCAGAAGGAGCCTCAATACCACTGGAAATTCGGAAATGGACAAAAGTGAAGAAGCGACGCTTCAGCCCAACCATTCCATCATGGGATAAGATGGAAGAGCTGTTTCTGCTTACCAGGCTGGAAACGAAGAAGTCAAGGGCTTCTACTGTTGTCTTCAGCTCCAGAATACTGAGGAACGGTACGTATAAGCTTGGAAGAGTGACTCTGCATATTCTCTACTTCGGTCCCAGTCTGCAGAAGTTCCCCATCTTGTGGAAGACTTCCTGTACGTGGTTCCAGTTTTATCCAGCTTTACAACGTCTTTTTCTTAAGTCTGTATCCGTATTTGCTACCGCATCCAAGAAGGCGCTGTTCAAGGGGCCGCCGGTAATGGTAGCTCTATCCACTCTTGTTCGTTTTGTGTGTTCTTGCTGCTTTACTGTCTTAATGATTTGATTTAGTGATTCTTAATGATCTCATTTACTTTGCTTTGCCTTGTACTTTGTGCTTTTGCTTTGTCGTTCTGCGGCCTTTGCGACTGTACTGTCTAACTTGTAACTATGTGATTTTTTTCTGTATGTGCATTCTTCCCATCTTGCTACTGTCACAGTGAAATGTCCCAAATACGGGATGAATAAAGTTGTCCAATCCAATCTTATCCAATCCAATTCAGCACACAGTCATTTTGTCAAATTAACACTATCAACTGAACCGCTGGAACTAGTATAACTTGGCACAACAGATTGATTGTTTCATATAACTGCTAGGAATATATTAAAAAGATCAATCTAAGATAGAACTTGGATCAGACTGACATTTTTGGAAGTGGATGCCTTCCCAGGAATTCTTATTCAAAGATAAACTGAAAGTGCCAGGGTTCACACGGATACACCACCACATGTGGGGATGCCGATGGCTGGCTTCATGGTAAAGCCAAGCTTAATTAACAAGTTCGAGAGTCTTCATACTTTTAAAAAAACAAGAACAATGCCTTGCTGCCTGTTTAATGGATGAGCAACCGGAAAACCTGGATCACGAAAGCCTTCACAAAATGTTTCATCCCAAAAGTGAAGCTGTACCCCCGCTAAAAAAAAAATCCCCCTTTACCAAGGCCCCCTGCCGTCTAGTTTCCAGAACCTCACGGCTCCTCAGAAAGCTCTATTTTTTCTGGGATTGAAACTTTGACCCCAGAACTGTGAGGCCAATACGCTGACCACTCGTCCACCGAGCCGTCCTGGCTGGGTTGATAACCCATTTCATATTCTAAAATAAGATAGCTTTGAAATGGCACGTTATGCAGTGATTTAAAAAAAAAAAAAAAAACTATTTTGCCTTTTAAAGGTTTGTGTTTCACTTAAGAATAAACATTTATTGCATTTGAATGGATGGTATATAAGGATATATTGACACTGGATTAGTGATTAAATTGGTTAATTCCTTTTAACAACAGTAATAATTCATTGGATGAAATTTACCAGAAAACACTTTTACTACTAAAATGTGTTATCTGGAAATGCCGAATCCATCACTATTAATGGTAGTGAATGAGTTAAAAGGTAGCAGACATTCCAATAAAGAAGATTTCAAGGTTGCCTCTTGCGCTCCTTATCGCATCTGTGGCAAAACAGGGCAGCCGGTCGCACCGCGTTCAAGCGTCTAATCATTTGTGAGCCTCGGCCGCCTGATAAATCCTCCACGCGTGACTGAGCCCAGTGGTGAGATCTTGGGGAGAAAAAGGGCTGCAAACCATCATAGGAAGCCAGGCTGGGCGTAATGGAGGCTTGACTTGATGACCTTTAACGTCAATATGTCCTTAATGTAACGTTGTAAAGTAATTGTTCAAGCATTTGGAGCTCTTGTGTCGCCGTCTTTAATTCCTCAAAATTACAGTGACAATGTTGTGTTGAGCCAATGAGCAAGTAATAAGCAGAAAGCTCCAGATCTGACCAGGAAATGAATTCCTTGAATAATTTGGTAAAATTCAAGAGTTGCTATATATTTTATAGTTCAAGAAATAATTAAATTCCCTCATTAAACGAAGAGCAGGGAATGTCACCAAACACATTTTGATGACGTCAAACATTGTTTTGACTCTTCCACGAGCCAATAGGATAACCTGCAAATGCCCCAAAATTAGTAATAGGAAGTGAGCAAAAATACAGAGGAAGCGACCCATGGTTGAGCAAAGCAATTCAATGCAATTTCTTCCTTAAAAATGACAGCTGCACTTTGGCGGGGTTGACTGTATTTGATTGGCTCATTTAGGCCAATTCCCCCCAGTCTTTTCTTGACACTTGCCCCAGTGTTAATGTGATTGGCCTTTCAGCTTCAGAAAGTGTTTTTAACAAGACGAAGCGCTCAAGTGGCACGGCGTTCGGGAGGATTTTTCAAAGGGTGACCCGATGAGAGTGGTCGGCTGGCGTAAACATTTGATCAATTAACGGCAAGGCAGCGAGCTTCTGTTTACGTGCGAATGCCGCCTCCTCTTTCGGTGCTGACAGGGCAATCTGTCGCGAGCGAGCGTTAAGGGAAACGCTTGTCCCGCGTGTGATCTCAGGTGCGTTCAAGTCGACTGAACGGCGATAAAAATTGCTTAAGAGATAGGGTAGATGACAAGGAGAGAAAAGGTCGGGGGACGGATGACTTGTGCCTATGGAAGCGTAGTAAACATGGGGATAAAGTCCCCACACGTGAAGCGAGTAGTAGGATAGTAGTATTGGGATGAATAGCCCCAGGCGGAACAAGACGGGGGTAATAATTGCCCTGCAGGGCCAACTTCATTAAAGCTTTCTGTGTTTCAATTTTTGTATTTTTTTTCCGCACTCGACAACAAACCAACTATAAAGGACCAAAGGTACCAGAATTTAAAATGATTAATGATAAAATAATGATGATTTTGATCGGCGTTTGGCATCACAGAGTACTAACAGGGTTTTTTTTGTATGTTTTAAGCCACTTGACTGTTTATTTTTATTTTGGGCCTCAGAAAAGGTACATTTGTTGCATTTATAAGTTGGTAAGTTGTGTCTTAGGTGTGAGTGTTCGTATGTTTTGTCAGTTACCAAACCCTTGTTTGAAAGTGACAACTATTGGAGTAAAATAAACCATCGAAAGAATTGAGATATATTGATATTAAAAGCAATATGTCTGCCACAACATCTTAAACGCCTGGTCAGAAAGAAAATTGTAATTTCTGTAATTAGAAGGCAGCAGGTTCTCATCAAGAGAGACTTATTTAATTTTTTAAATTGAATAATTTGATATTTTGAATTTACAAAGACAGGCATATTAATTTCCTTATGATATTGACCCCAATAATGTGCTTTTGATTCATACTGTATCTCAAAAATAACACTTGTGCTGATTTTTCTTAGGATTTCCCTTCTAAGTAACACTTTTGTACTCCCTATTAAAACCATGAATATGGAGGTGAAAATTGGGAATCAGAGGGCTTATATGCGAGAAATTGTAAAATCCAAATATTTTAAGGTTGCGGCTTATATACGCGAGCGGCTAATATGCGAGTAAATACGGTAAACCACTGGGAATTGAACCCTCAATCTTGGTAGATATGAGGCAGATATTCTAACCACTGGGCCGCCCAAAATAGGCAATGACCTAAAAATTAATCACTGCCAGGCATTGTAGATAGAGACTGTGAAGGATTATGTTTCATTGCCAGTGATGGCGCAAGATGTCTGATCCATTGAGAATAGGAGGGATGGATGAGTGAACGTTTGCCACTGCCAGTCAAAATGGATCGGATGTCTGCTGCTGTCAATAGCAACCAAAGAGTCAAAAACCTATGGAGTCTTCTTGTCCAACATCCCAGCCACTCTTTGCCAGACTATAATCCATCTGATAGGCTCTTACTAACACAGAGTGATGCCAACTGGAAAGAAACAACTGACAGCGTCATACACAGCACAAAAGAAAATCCGGTTCACTCCAGACAATGCATTTTACTTCATTTTCCATTCTGGAATTTCCACCAAAAAACAGGAGAAAAACACTCGGCGCCAATCTCCAGTCAACTGCAATGAAGCTGCTGAACAGGTAAGCAGACGGACAGCTACGCCTGTGGCAAATCATTAAGACGACCAAGCCATTACACAGCCTGATGTTTTTTTTCTTCTTTTTAAAATATTTAACGCCTGACTGTTATATTAAAGCCAACTGTGCCTTGAAGCATTGTGCACAAAGGACGTGCAACAACGTACTATGGCCAAAAGGCAGCTAAATATTCAATTTTCAAGTCACTTAGTTCTTTTGTACAGTAGTCGGGGCACATGATTCATCCAGTAAAGAAAAACTTGGTTTGAATATTGTTAGATAAGAAATCATTGTATTTTTCTATCATGATGCTTGCTTGTAAAGTGAAGAGGTGTAAAGGTACGTTATTTAGCATTCAGCATAGCTAACGCTGATTTTGAATGGTGATTTTGAGCTAAAATCTTCTTGGAATCATGTTACTACTCCTGCCGAGATCTTCGCTTTTCCATTACGACATTGGTTTCAACTATGCAGAAGCGAACTATTACCAAAATTGTCGTTTTCTTTTTTTGCACATTTATTTTCCCTTCAAGTCACATTGATGAAGTTCAGGTCTTGAGTAGAAATCCTGATTTCACAAAACAAATTCCCAAAGCAACAAGACTGACATTTCTAAGAGTTTCCACCGAAGCAAGACACGTTGACCGTATGGGGCCAAAAATCGGATGCCTTGAGGCAAACACAGCGAGCGCCTGTCCGCCCTTTTAAAACACTGGACTGAATTCTGCCCATCTGGCAGGGAAGGGCTCAGAGCTGCAGTCCAAGCACATGGTGTGAAGTCAGATTGGAGCTAGTCAAGAGGAGGAAGTCTAATTAAACTTGTATCATCTGCATCCTTCTCACTGTAAATAGCAGCTACGGGTGAGCATCATCTCTCGCTCCAGTTGTTGTCCAGTTAAAGCTTTTCTCTTCAAGGAAGCAATAAAACAGCGCATGCAACTCACTTAAAGGGAAGCACAAAAAGCTGCCACCAACAATTACATTGAAAGTCAACCAATCTTCAGTGTTTATTTTAGTCTCTTATAAGCTCATAGGAATTCCATGTTGTTTATTGTTACGTTAAGATGGGATGGATAGTTTAACTGAAATGTGCATTGGAAACAAGAAGGCAAAGAAATAAATGGATGATTATTTTTTATATAATTACGTTCCATAATTTATGACCAAGGAACAAGCTGAAAGTGTGGTGGTGGTGGTGGTAGTACTAGTAGAAAAACTGTGATTGTACTTCAATTCCTGTCAAAATGTATATAACTAATAATCAGTCATTGACAGGCTGAGACGTTCAATTCACTTTGAATGGGAGGCTGCCATTTTGAAATCAATTGGAGGTTTATTGCTGTCAATGACATTTGAAGATGAGCATTCACAACAACAACTCCTAGTTTGCATAGTAAGTTAAATGTTATTAGGATTAACTTTAGTGTTTAGTATAATTCTGTTCGTACTGTAAAATTATTTTTATTTATATGAATCCAAAATACATTATTAATAATCCACCGATATAAAAATAGGTCTTTTTCAAATAAACAGAATGGGCAAAAATAGTCACTTGTAATATTAAGGTTTGATATAATTATTTTTGATATGAAAAAAATGTAGAAAAAATAGTTCTCTAATGTTATATATTTTAAAATGATTTGTTACATTCAAAAGGTTACTTTAATATCATGTATTAGTGAATTAATGTAAGAATTAATTTGATATATTTGATGATTATAAAAGAATGGCAAAAAAATGTTACAAATGTAAATATCGATTTGCTTCATTAAAAAGAAATAAGTAAAAAATATACAATAATAAAAAACAGGCAGTCGAAGTTGAATTTTAACTTGAGTTTCGGGACATTTAGGAAGCATTTCCTAAGAAATCTGGTACAACGACGACAAACCTTGGTGTGTGTGTCAGACAATAAAAAAAAAACATTCCGAGCTTTCCATACAATGTGTCAACTTGCCCCAGCTGAGGTTTGGAGGGGGAGAAGAAAAGAAAAGAGGAGAAGAGGAGGGGGAAGAAATCTGGTGGGAGGTCCTCCGTGGTGGCGCACGTACCCCGCTTACAAATGAACGCCGTGCTGGGGCCAAAGTCGCGCGCTGGCTACGCTACTTTCTTCTTTTTTTTCCGTGTCTTTTATTCGGAGGCGTTGCGCATCGCCGCCTTCATTCACTCTTCCCGCTCTGCTCCCGGCGCACCTCGCTCCTGGCGAGCGGCACTGCGGCGCGGCCAACGGATCGCCGCTCCTCACGGAACCGAGCTGGATAAGCATCGGGAAGATGCCGCTTTGACTCGTCTTCTCACTGCCGTCCTAAACGTCCGTTGGTGCGTTTTCCGGGTACCGTGGTAAAATAAAGAGCGACTTTACCGGTGGCGGACGGCGTCTGGACGGCGTCCGGACTCCGAGGACGAGCTGCTATTCGACATAAATAAAGCCCGGAGCATCGGAGGGAGCGCTAATACGAATGCTTCTGGTAATTGCATCTTTTTCCTACTTTACTATCAGACGCCGCAGGCTTGAGTTCAAGCGATGGGACGCTTGCGATACAGGTGTCATTAATAGATTGGAGGATTTGAAATTTGCGATTTATCAACAGAAGAATCGACTCATCGACAGCTGTTTTGAAAGTCAAAGAATCGCTTTAAGGGGCATTAAGCCATTAAGGGTAAAATAGGAGCCAGAGATGCTGGCGAAATTAACAGTTTTTATTTTCCATTTACAGTAACTTTGTCAAATGACAATTTACAAAGCTGAAAGTAAGGAACTATATTAATAACCGCCATATTATTCTAATGGCGTTTATGTTCTTTTCATCGACCAGTTGCCTGCCATTGACGGTAATATAAGTCAAATGAAGGTCCAAGACATTTAAAAAAAAAAAAAACTAAAAACGAGAAATATTTTTATTCCAAAATATCCCTTTTCGTATTAGTTGTATCCTTTAAAAAAGGGAACTATGTAAATGAAACAATAAAAAAATTAATATTATTTTTTGTTTATCAATATAAAAACAAAATATTTAAAATTTTCACTTTATTTTATGTTCACCAGTTTAAAAAACAAAGCAAAAAGGGAAAACTAGTAATTATTATTTTTACAATATTGTAATTTAGTTTTTAATTGTCATGAAGTGGAAGAAAACCAAATTAACCTATTTTCTTTAGGATATACCGTATTTTCACGACTGTAATCCGCACATAAAGGTCTTACATTTTCTCCAAAATAGACAGGGGCGCCTTTTAATCCAGTGCGCTTTATATATGGACCAATACTAAAATTGTTATCCCGATAAAATAAAATAAATCAGTCGATAGGACAACTACGGTTATCAGCTCCCGACTCTACTATTTTCCCGTGGATAAAGTACGGCGCGGTGACTGCTGGGATATGTATTTTTTTTGTCAATACACTCTGGATTGTGGCCTGGTGATCGGGATCAACACAGTTGCGAAGCATGGAATACAGTCGTGGAATAGTTACACTAGCTACTAGCGAGCTACTGATGGATTGTGGCCGCCTCGAAAAACTTCTAAAACTCAGCGTTTTCGATGACTCATTTGGAGAATTGTTCAATTCGGACACAGAAAATGAGTACTTTAATGGATTTGTGGGTGATGATGACGTGAGTACATTGTAAAATGGCTAAATAAAGTACCACCCAACTCAGTTTTGCTTCCGTTGCCTTTTTAAAACACGTTTTTAGCATGTATTTGGTGCATGTAGCAAAAAATTAGTGTGTTCGCCGTCATCTTGGGTGTATTGACAAAAGGACTATATAACCCAGCAGTCACTGCACACCGGAAATAGCGTCTGGGGGTGCTTCCGTAGTCAGCGCTATTGCGATTCATCCATATATAATATATATATGCCATGCCTGGCTGCGTCTAAAAGAACAATTCCTCCTTAGTGTGTGTAAAATGCAGAAATAGCACTCGTTATTGACACTGCGGCTAAAAATACGATGCGCCGAATTGTTGTGAAAATACAATATATTTAAATATTTATTTTACTTTCTCAAAAAACTATTGCCAACATGAAACAAAAATTAAATAATATTACATGCCTTTTTAAATAACATAAAAGTATACATTTATTTCTAAAAAAGAGGGGAGTACCGTATTTACTTGCATAAGCCGCCAGCGCGTATAAGCCGCACCCTGAAAGTTGCCTTGAAATGTGTTAATTTTAAATTTCTTGCCTAAAAGACGCCCCGCGATTCCCAATTTTCACCTTCATATTTATGGGAGTACAAATGGATTACTTTGAAGGGAAAATATTTAGAAAAATCATCATATTATGATACATCATATATGGTATTTCTGAGATACTGTATGAATCAAAAGCACATTATTAGGGTCAATATTGTAAGTTAATATCCCTGTCTTTGTAAATGCAAAATAGCAAATTATTCAATTTGAAAAAAGAAACAAGTCTATCTTGATGAGAACCTGATGCTTTCCAATTACAGAAATTATTATTTTTTTATCTGAAGTTGTTGTATTTGGCAGCCATATTCCTCCTAATGTCAACATATCTCAACTCTCATTCATTATACTTCAACAGTTCCCACTTTCGAACAAGCAATAAAATGAAAAATAAAATCAAGGTGGAATTTTGTTTTATTTCAAAATCAAGGCTACTTGCGTCAGGCGAAAAAAATTTACATGGCCGTGCCCCCGAGCGAGCAGTGACGGGAACATTTTGTGTTTTATGCAAGATAAATCTTTTTCATGAATTTCATTCATAGACGTCAAATTTACTTTTGTTTGGTATTTTATCTGTTTATCTTTTCTTGATTTTGAAATAAATGACCATATATCAGCATTTACTTGTGTTGTGACGTCACAGCGCACGCAAGGGCGCCATTTTGACGTGACGTCATCGTGTCACAGAGCTGTCAATTGCAGTATTTTGGAAGTAGTGTTTTTATGCGCATTTAAGCCATACGCTTGATTCAGTCATCATTTTTTTTGTCCGACAAAAAATAGTCAAATATACGAGTAAATCCGCTATATTTTCTATAATTATTTCATTAAAGCAGACTCTTTTGATAACATTATAAATAAATAATTTGTAAACACGGCGGATCAAGGGATTGAGTGGTTAGCACGTCGGCCACACAGCTCTGGGGTTTTGGGTTCAAATCCAGGTCAGTCCACCTGTATGGAGTTTTCACCCAGGGCCTAAGTGGATTTTCTCCAGGTACTCCATATTTCCTCCCACATTCCAAAGACATGCATTGTAGGTTTATTGGACACTCTAAATTGCCCCTAGGTATGGGTGTGAGCGCAAATGATTGTCCGTCTGCGAATGATTGTCCGGGTGTTGTCACCTGCCTCTGGTCCTAAGGCAGCTGGGATAGGCTCTAGCACCCCCCGTGACCCTAGTGAGGATAAAGCGGTTCAGAAAATGAATGAAAGAATTTGCAAACAACTCCTCTTCTATTGTAAAACAAATATGTTATATAATTAATATTGCTTTTACTCCCATTGGACATTTTGAGGGTTCATGAGTTTCTTGATGGATAAAATCATTTGTGATATTTAATCAAATATCAAAATAATCCTTTTCTCATGAAGAATTAACGGCTTCACGCGTCATTATGCAAAGATTGATTGACTAATGCGAGGCATTGCGGATTAGTGGACACACCCACTAGAATGAGGGTGCCCCGAGTAATGACCTGGAAATTCATTACATGGCCCTTGAATGACCTTTACTTTTGCTTGCATTAAAAAAAAAATCTTGGAAATTCATTCATTCATTTTCTATCCGGCTTTATCTTTACAAGGGTTGAGGGGGTGCTGGAGCTTATCCCAGCCAACGTGGGCAGTAGGCAGGGGACACCCTGAATTGGTGGCCAGTCTATTGCACAGCACAAGTAGACAAACACGCTCACATACTCAATACATATATTGGTATAATTAAAAATGCTGTAACCAGCCTACCATGCTTGTCTTTGGGCTATTGAAGTAAAGTGGAACACCCGGAGAAAGTGAGAGAAAGGATATTTGTATTTATTTGTCCCTTTCTGTTAATTTCTGGTCACTTTGTAATTATTTTAGGGCATTCCCTGGTCAACCTCTTGCTCATTTTTCGTCACTTTATAATTTGGAGCGTGAAAAATAAATACAATACCTTACAAATACAAACTCTTGGAAAACAAATATTAATCAACATTAAAATGATGTCAATGAGATATAAGAATAAATTCTATTGATGTCAGCAGTGAGGGCTTTGTAGAGATGAACAGTGTGTGGTTATCAGAGTGTGCCATTGTTGTCATATGAATTTCTCTTTTGAGGATAAAGCCATACCATTTGTTTGCCATCGTGTTTGTAATTGAACTTCCACAAATGCTCCGCCCCTACTTAAACTATTGTTGTTCTGTCAAGCTTCGTGACTTCGACAGTACAATCTATGGAAGGGAAGCGCAGACCAGAGTATGTAAGTGATTTGTTTTGGCGCAAAACCAAAGTAATATCATCCAGCCCGAGGCAGAAGGGTTTGCGATATGCAGTAGAGGGTTACATTCACAATATAAATATTAGTTACAAAGGGGAAAGAAACTACAGGCATCACAGCAAAAGCTTTGATGATGTGGGTCACAAGCTTAATCTGAGAAAACAAATGAACTGTATTTTAGATGTGACCGGTGCCACATCGTTGATCAGTTATGTTTTTGCACTGCCAGGGTAAGTTACATTTTGTATATTTGACGAATATTTGTCAAACAGGAGGATTACTGTTAGGTTAGTAATTTAGCTAAACCTTATACATCAAAGGCAAATATGGTGCTGACAGTGATAGAACCTAACCAAAGATGGTTGATATGTTCTTAATAAAGTAGCAGAGCATGAGCCAATAGGATTACAGAGTTCCCTCGAATATCGTGGCCTCACCTATCGCGAATTCACTGCTTTGCAATTTTTTTTAAGCGAAAAAGGTCGAAACCAGAAGACAGATGAAAATGGCGGCGAAAAGTGGCAGAAGTCTGGGCACCGCCTCTTCTTCTGCGCTAAATTGGGGTGGGATGCGGGAGACGGAGCAATATGGAAGTTCAGATTTCATCTAAGTCCAAGCAGTGGGCTTACGTCATTAGCAGAAAATTGTGTTTTTATGTAGTTTTAGTACCTGACCGAAGTATAGTAATTCTTCGAATATCGCAGACAATGCACCCATGGCACAAGAAGAGAAAGGTTTTGGATTAAAACTTCCATTTACCTATTTTTGGGATTTATATCAAGCGGAGGAACTATTTTCACTGTACAGTATTTCGATATTTATGTATACATTATATTTAAACATTAATACATTAGTCTTTTAGCGTGCCTCCATCTGTAATATTAATATAAATGTACTTTTTTTTTAAATTGTACTTGTGTAGTTGTATATCTGTATAGGCACGAAAACACATTGTGGTAGTTATAATGGGGGTGATCCTACTTTGCGGTATTTTGTCTATCACGGCCAAGTCTGGTCTACATTACCCGTAATATTCGAGGGATTACTGTACTGTCTTTCGGGTGATTTTTGACAACTTCTGAGCTGCTCCCTGAACTTGTTTAACACTTGTACAGCCAGCATAGGGTTTGAAAACCCCAGTGTAGGGTGTCCGTTCATAAAATGCTCGAAGAAAAATATACATGTTTACGACGCTTATTAACTTTGTTTCAAGTTGTTGTCAGGTTTTGATCCCTGAACTAATGGGGAGATGCTGTTGAAGTGATTTTAATCTTTTTCTCTGGCGGGCGGGTCAATAAAAACTGGAGTTGGCCTGTGGGCTGTACTCCGTGTCTCTTGTGCACCCGTGAGTTTGAAAACAGACGGACTGTAGCGTGACGGAAACTCGGTCAATGTCTAGCAGATAATGTCAAAGTGAGGGCCCAATCGTGCCCCCGCACACTTGCCTACATGCTATTACTCAGGCTTAAAGTGAAATTGGTTGCCTCACCTTGTCAACGGCGGCAAAGGGGAGGGAAGGGTGGGTGATAAATTGGCCCCTGATTGATGAGCACAGGCAGGGAGGGCGGAAAATGAGGGGCACACTCTCAAAATTATAAATTACACGCAATCAAAACACAAACAGTCTAAACAGCTAAATAATGGTAATAATACATTTTCCTGTTAATATATCGGGTATTTCCGGGTTATACACTGTAGATCAGGGTCCCCAACCACGGGTTGGTGGACCGGCACCGGTCCGCAAGCTACCTGGTGCCGGTAAAATATATGTTTTTAATGGGAAAATGTTGTTATAATAATAATAAATAATTGCTATTATTCTTGGGACTTTTTAGATAGGATGGCTACCTTTGATTGATTTTGTGGTATTTCCAGGATCATTTCTTTGCATTTGGATCATGCCATGTTGATTTAAGCACATTTTCTCGGTCATGTTTATTTGATTTTCGGTATCCCTGTTTTGATTTGGGGTCTCATTATGCTTTTGGGTCATTTTGGTTGTATTGCTTTATGTCACCTCCTGATAATTTGGGGGCACTTGGATGATTTTTTTGGTCTGAAATAATGACTAATTTTCTCATTTTTGTGTTAGTTGAATGTGCCATTTTGAAATAAATGAAGCTGCGTTTTGTGTCGGGAGTCAAATCCTTCTCAATCGTTTTGCGTGTTATGTCATAAACATTGGGAATTACAACCTCTCTGAAATTTGTGCGGGGGGGGGGGGCACAACATAATAGCGATTGAGCGTACTCAACAGCTACCAAACCCCACATTTATGACAACTGAAAAGGGCTGCAAATCATTGGCAATGAATGCTCCTCCAGCACTGTGTTAAGGAATGGATACATATGGATGATGAGACTGGAAAAATGGTTTATGTTGCTCCCTTGCAGACATTAAAATTTCTGCTCACTGTTTTTACTTCTTTGTCGCTCAACATGACAACACGCTCGTGCTAACCATTTTGTTTTTCCGCTTCTGTTCTGTGCAAGGAGGGAATGAGCAAAACCACAACAGTGATTGGACATTAGCTCACAGGGAAGAGCTTTTCTTCAGCAGGCTGTCTCTGCTTGAGGACACCGGACAGGCACGCATAGTGACAAAAATTGTTCCAGAACAAAAGTTGTTACATAACCGAAAATCAGTGGTCCATGAAGGCGTCTTGTCTCGTCCTGGGCTCGACTGAATGGTACTGTGTATATTTATGAGTACTGTTTCATCCTTAGTATGGTGTAGACACCTTCCGCGCAACGTCAGCTAGGATAGGCTCCAGCACCCCGTGACCATGACAAGGATAAGTAGTATTGAGAATGAATTTTTGATATTCCTCATGAAGAAAATGAAATGGGGAAAAATACAGCTAAAATGATAAAGTCCTTGAATTAAAAAAACATATAATAAAATTATATACACACACACTCGTATATAGTATAACAATGCCCGGTAGTTATTCATTTTTAGGTCATCTGCCTCATAGTACCTAGATTGAGAGTTCAATCCCCGGTGGTTTATCATATTTATACGCATATTAGCCACCCGCGTGTATAAACCGCACCCTTAAAATTGCTTTAAAATGTTTGAATTTTTACAATTCCTCGCTTATAACCCGGCCCCCTGATACCCAATTTTCATCTCCATAATCATGGTTTGAATAGGGAGTACAAATGTGTTACTTTGAAGGGAAACTATTAAGAAAAATCATCACAAGTGGTATTTCTGAGATGTAATATAAATACTAAAAATACTATTTCCTGTTTTTGTTTTCAAATTAAAGACAAAAAAATCTAATTCTAATTCACAATTTACGATTTACTGACGCTCAGAAAGGACTCATTTCATTAGTTGATTATTTTTGGCAGCCAAGTTTGGAGTGCCGCAAATGAAACCGTAACTATGACTTAAGCCGCGACAAAAATGAGTTTTACGCCCTTCCTTTAAATGATTTAGGGGTGCTCAGAGATGATAAGGAATGAGATAAAAACATTTTTAAAAAAGCTGCCAAAGTGATGGGCGCACGCACGCACCTCTGTCCGCCCAACCGGCTGGGGAAACGATTAAAACCGTCTCTTTTTGATTCTTGTATCAGCCGCCCTCCACAAAAAAAGGACAGAAAAATTCTGTGATATGTACCACCACTGCCTGTGATGAATATATTCGCATTCATGGCTGTGCAAGTCACTTTCTATCTGCTAGTGCTTGCCTCCAACCCCTCCCATTGAGATTATTTATGAACTATTAACATCATGCAGTAACACTTTATTAGGCAGAGGGCCACGAGGCTATTAATCTTTCACTTGACTCGTATGCTCATTTTCAGACGTGTGGTGCATCGTTTCAACTCCAGAGACTTTTTCACTTATCTCGTTGAACGATTGCTCCCAGGCCTCTCTGTCAAAATAGATTGATGTCTCTAGCCTTCAATGGCATAATACCTGAAAATACCTTCCTAAACCCTTTGTTTCTCTAAAATCTGATTCTGATCGTCTACTTAATAAATCAAAGAGGAAGGATTTGAAGTTGGGACATTTTTGAAAGCGGCCCCTCTTGATAAAAAGGTTTGGACACATCTAGATTATACAGAAAAAAATAATGGGATCACTTACTCTGACTCATTTTACTCTGCCAGGTCATATGAGGCCACTGCATTTTGTAGATGATCCCTCGCTTGGGTCAATTCAGCTCGTACTGAGCGACTAAGGTTTTGCTATTATAGTGGCATCGATCCACACGGAGGGTTAACACCCCAGAGGCAGTCTGCGTCGTGGCATACTATGATAGCCAATGTTCATTGCTCATCTGGCAATCGATGAAGAGCTTTATTCTGTACTTGAGTTACGATCGGCCGCAAAAAAAGTATGTCGTACTGCTTCAATATGACTGTTGCTGGGGCAAGATGTCAGTGGCATGAAAACATGATCCTTCCCAGCCAGTTCTCATAGTTTAAATGCATTGGATATCCATGGTTGTCAAGTGCAGGGAATTAGTTAATCATGGGTCACTTCCTTCTTCATTTTTTCGGGTAATTGCATGTAATTTCCAGTAGATTTTGGGGAGTGTGAACAGTTGTTCGTCTTATTGTGCACTGCGATGGGCTGGCAACAGATTTAGGATGTCCCCCGGCTATTGCTCACACTTGGCTGGGATAAGCTCCAAGTAATATTTTTATAATACCATTTGATATAAATGATATTGATCTGAGGTGAATTATGCCAAGCAAGATACGTAGGGGCATGTTAAACATACAGTAGTACCTCTACTTACGAATGCATTGATGACAAAATTTTCAGGTTATGAAACCCTTTGATATGCAACTGACGGTGCTGCTATATGAAATCTATATGAAAGATACAAAATCATGCAAAAAAGTTCATCTTCTGTATGAATTAATTTATTTTGAAATTGTCCCGGTAACATGCCGGGCTGCTTTACATCCTCCCACAACAACAACAACAACAACAACAACTCTCTTTCGACCGCCGTTTGTCTTCACTGAGTTTTTTATTTAAAATTATTGGTGCGAATGAAATTAATAAACGGGCCCTGATATTCATCGAAAACCAAAGATAAGAAAGTAGCGTGGGGCTGACTGCTATTGCAAAACGATACAATTAGCTGTAACCCACCTCCTAGCATCGTTACGGTATCGAAGCAGAGGGAAGCATTAAAAGCATAGCCGCTCTGTACTGAACAACATGGCGGACTGTTAGTCCGCCTTGTTGTTCTATTGACTCCCAAGTTGTTTTGAATTCATAATTTGAAGTTGTTTGGATGTTTGTGTGCTAACATTAGTTTCATCCTTACTTTACTGTATTAGTGCACGAATAGAATGTTTTGCATGGTTGTTATTCATTGTAATATATTAATAAATAATCTCATCATTTTCTTTCATTTCTGTCTGTTTCTCGCATAATTTATGCAAAAGTGGGACACTGATCATTTTTAAAGGGATTCAATGTTAGTTTTTTTGGAGGGGCCGGGCGTGGAACGAATTATAGAATTTTCATAGATAGTGCTGGTCTACTTACTTAAGATATATTTTTAATTCTATTTTTTTTGTATAAAATACCTTGCTGATTTTTCCCTGGCTATATAATTGAAATGTGCTCCAAATTCATTTAGGTTTGAGTCCAATTATTTTAAAATAAATAGTTAACCACTGCAACAAGAAGCACATTTTTCCTTCTTTTGCCTGTGGGCCTTTTAGATTTGGCAGATGTCACGGATTAAAAGCACGTTTCTTCTCTTGCTGACAAATCTGTGACTTTCACTTGCAAAATTTCTATAATTAGAATTCCCATCCAATCTTATCCAATGTTCCTCTCTGCACAATTGCGCACTCGTTTTCTCCACGCACAGCAAATATATGCAGCGCACAAAATAAAATCCAACCTGAACTGCAAAAAAATAAACACTTAATAAAATAAGATCTGCTCACTTTTTTTCTGTGCCATTTTGCAACACAACACTGGGAGTGGCAGCTTGTCATTGACAAGCGACAACGAACGCTAACTACAGATAAAACTATGATAAATACTATACTGTTTCCAGCCAACTATATGATGGTGTTCATGTCATATATTTACTTACGCTGCATGAGTAAATGTGCTTTATGCGTACATGCTTAAGTTTTTCTGGTTAGCATATAGCTAACAGCTCAGTGTAGCTGCTGCCAACCCTTTATCATGGCGAAACGGGGCTGTGGTACAATCCCTCAACATATCAAAAGAAAACATAAATGTGGTTCTTTTAAGATGAAATGGCTATCACAGTATGTGCAAACAGACGAGCAAGCAGTGAAATTGGGTCTTAACACATCATCTCATTTCTGAAATGATGCCTTATTCTCATTAGCGGCATGGGGGTTGCTGGAGCCAATCCCAGCTGTCACTGGGCCAGAGGCGGTGCAAACCCCGAATGAATGGTCGGGCAGCCGATCGCAGGGCACAAGAGGTCGGACAACCATGCACACTGACACCCATAACTAGGGGCAATTTAGAATGTCCAATCAGCCTATCTTGCATGTTTTTGGAATGTGGGAGAAAACCCACGCAGGCCCTGGGAGAACATGCAAACTCCAGACAGGTGGAGCAACCATCTATTATGATGATCCAGCGGCAGTACCTAGAAGTCGTGTGTGTTCTGTCCTAAATTGTAACACTGTGTTTGCAGGTATGGTGCTCACGCCCCAGGTGTGCGTATCCACCCTGGTGACGGTGAGCACGATGGCGGTGGTGGACCTCTACCTCCTGGAGCAAAGCATGCCGGGGATTCGGGGGCCCGGCGCCTGGCAGTGCGCCGCCGTCTTGCTGGGTGATGCCGGCTTCCTCCTGGCGCTGCGCTTTGTGTCGGCTGGGGTGGCGTCTGAGGCGCACTCGCCCCGCCGGGGCTTCGCCAACGCCCTCTGGTTCCTCTTCCTCTCGCTCCTCCAGCTCAAGCTCTTCTTCGTCTGTCACAACTACAGACAGGAGCGGCGGCCGCCAGACCCACTTGCCGGGAGGATCCTAACACTCCTGCTCTCCGTCTGTCTTCCCTCCCTCTTCCTCGTCCTCACTGGGGCCGACTACATGATGCCACTGCGGAGGAAGCTGGAGGTGCGAGGGCACCTTCTGTGGGTCGTGGTGGACCTGCTGGATGTGCTAGACCTGCAGGCCGGGCTTTGGGAGGACCAAGCGGGGGCTCCAAAGCCCGAGCAAAGCCTCCCTGTCTGGGCCGAGGGGTTGGTCTTCTTCTACTGTTATGCCCTACTACTCTTGTTGCCGTGTGTGGCCCTCACCGAACTGGGGACTGCCGGCCTCCCCGGACAGAGGAGTCGCCGCAAAGAGGCCGTGTACCCTTGGCTCAGCTTGGTCACGGTCAACATCTTCACCCTGGGCCTGAGAGGCGCCGGCACGCTGTGGTACAAGGAGCCTCGGGTATCTGCTGTCTTCCTAGGGAAGAATCTTTTGGCCCTGGCAGTCAAGTTAAGCTCGGCTCGCGACGGGCGAAACCGGGAATGCGGCCTGGGGGCCGGCGAGGCTTCGCCTGCCGTCCAGCTGGAAGAAAACGCGCTGGCAGGTGGTGGATCAGAGCGAAGGGACAGTCAAACAGTGGTTCGCTTTCATGCGCCAAGCGGCTCAGGGAGCCCGGGGCGCACTGGGTCACCCGTGGCACCATCTTTCATCTCCCAGGAACTCTAAAGCAAAGTGTGCCATCTATGGCCAACCAACCAACTTTGCTCACTGCCCAGTTTTAATTGTATTCAACTATAGTTGCTTCCTGGTCATATGTGGATCGCCCACCTCTTTCGCCTGATTGGCTCGTTCACCAAATGGTTGCCAAGTGGATAGACGCCTGAGGTTGTCCAAACTACAGCTCGGAAGCCAACTCCAACCCACTGCCCACTTTTTAAAGGCTCGCAGCATAAAAATGAACATGTGATTGAATATATGGCTCATGGAAAAAGTTTTATTCAGTTTACTTTCTGTTGCATTTTTCAGCTTTAATACTAATAAAGCTAATCAGACCAACTCCGTTAGCTGAAGGGTCAAAACCTGGCAACATATTGAAAGAAAACTGTGTTAAATGTTTCCAATAATGTATGTATAAGTGTAATCGTTCATTTTCCATACCACTCATCTTCAAGGGTCACAGAGTTTTTTTCTAGTTAAATTGGATTGGACGTCTTTCACCATCACTGACAGTTACATATAATAACATCTCATAGCAGCCTTCCCAATTGAAATGCATTTGATGTCTAGAACTGTCATTGGGTTAGGGAAAGAGTTAAGGGAAACAAGGTATGCAGATATTTCGAAATGAAATTTAAAAAACGTTCGGATCAGCTCAGAGATCTCTCTAAAGTCTTTCACTTCTATTAAGTTACATACATCAAATCCAGTCCAACTTGTCTAACTGTCGCTGATGGCAAATTTGACTAGTGGGCCGGCAGCGGTCTTTCAAGCCCAGTCAAAATGGATTGGAATTATATTAAATATATATTGCATATATTTCTTGTCTTAACTTATCATTTGAAACAAGAGGGTGAGATTGAAAAAGCTGTACACATTTTGGCAACAAGTTCATGTAAAGAGCCACTCTTCAAGCGTTTCTTGATAAAACATATATCAAGAAAATGCACAAGTGTAATGGCTCTACTGACATACACATTGAATAAATTTCTGTACGGCAACCCAGAATTGAAGGAGGACCAATTGAGTGGAGTGGATGTGGAGTAGCAACATGTTAAAATCTGGAAATGCGCCATACTCAGTGTGCTGCCAGCCTAATGTGGGAGATGATGATTAGCTTTTCTTGGCTTTAAATGAGAACCCTTTTGTGCACATAATTTTGATTCTGTTGATATCTTTGTGTTCTGTCAATATCATTTGTTTTTCCACATCCCAACTGAAGTTATCATTTGCGAGTGAAAAAGAGTGAAAAGAGCAGTCTCGTCAGCAATAGGTGTTTGTACATCAAAAGGAAAATAAAAGTTGGAATAATAACAAAAACAACTCGGCAGTCCTTTTGTTGTTTCGAGCTGCAATACTCATTTGTCGTATAAAAAGCACACGTGATCAAATATTATTGAAAGCTTTTAAAATTGTTGTTGACAAAATTATTTGCCGTTATATTCTTATCACTCAGGTCAAATTGAAAGGATTGGCCGTAAATGGCTGGTTTCATGAACAATCCCATCAAACATTTCCAAGCAGAATCCTTTGCAATAAGGTGTTCACCCATTCCGTTTGCATTGACGAAAGTGGCACCCATTACACTATAATTCACTCTGGTGTGACACCACTACCCATTATGGCTTGGCTGATGAATGTAAAGAAGAATTATGACCTTTTCACTCTGTCAATAAAAACAGGAACATTATAAGCTTCGTAAAAGTGCTATTGACTGCACACGCTTCCTAATAAAGCTACTGCAAGTAGGCTGTTAACATGCAGATAAGGATCGGAAACTGACGAACGTAAAAAGGATACTATAAAATACAAGGCATTCTTTATGACTCATTATTTGTTGCCATCTTCAAACAACACAATGATGCATATAGAAATAAGATACAATCCGTTGCCGATGACCCCCCACTGAAAAGAGGAGCTTGGTCAACGTTAAGTGGCAAAAATGGGACCCAGTACGGTTTGTTGTTGTTTTCATTAATTCGATCAAAGTTGTTATAAGACAAAAAAAAGGAAGACTGAGTGTTTTCCAATGGCTGGAAAGGCATAACGAATTGTGACTGAGTTTGTAAAAGAGCCCAGAAGGCGCTAAAAGCTTGATGTTGCAGTGTTACAAGCTGATTTGTCAGCAGAGACTCATCACACATCTAGAAAGCGACAGGAGGCCATCAATAGTAAGTACACTTAGGATTACTGATGCCTAGTCGGCTCATTTCAAACCAAACAATCACAGAAAAACACAATAAGCTTTTGATTTCATGAATTAAGGGGGATTGGTTTAACGACTATCCAAGGCTCAAATCTCAAGTCTCACTGAAGTTCAGGGAGTATATCCCCGATATCGATAGTGGTATGCAAGTGTGAAACAAACTCACAACAACAAACTCAGCGCAAGATGTAAAAAAATTCCACATTAGAAGGTGAATTGACCCATTTTTTGAAATGAAATTGAAAGGACTTAAAGACATCTTACCTGTCCCAGAACAGGGCCTAAGGGGGGTCCGGGCGCCGCTTGTCCCGACCTTACAATAGCGCGAATCACGCCACTCGTGTCCAACTTCTTGACGGTCTTTGCTGCCTTAGTAATCTTTGACATGTTTCTGACTGCTGAAGATAAAAAAAAAACATGGTAAGCTTGATCAATAGCGCTTTCTAGAAATCAGGCGACATGAGTTTTTTTTCAGGACCCATTATTAGTAGTTAGAGGCGATAACCGATGTTTGGAGCCGATATCCATATTCAGTAAAAGTGTAAAAATTGTTGTGAAAAAATGAATGCAAGTACTGAATTTCATTGAACCTTATGAAATCAGGTGGAAAATATTTTCACAATAAATAAAATACATTTTCCTGACAACTGAAATAACTAAAATGTGTTATAACTGACTCGGCCGGCATTGAGTTTGGAGGAAGGGCAGCTGAGTTGTGTCTCATTACCAACACAGGGCACCAAATTGAAGCATAGATGCAGCAAGCCTCTATGTGTTCAAAATAAAAAGATCAACTTAACCAGCAGTATTGACAGGTTAAGTTAGTGAGGTTGTCGACACCACATTCAAGATCCTGATGAGAGCTTAACAATAATTAAGAGTCAAAATAACCCGGTTTTAAATTGATTTCTCCATATAGCCGGTTGGATTAAACAAGGTAGATACGATATACCCCCCATATTTCCCCCCCATGGGCGATGCATGCTGGATATAGTTCTTTTGTCAATCCAATGACGGCAAGCACACTAATTCGGTCGAGGTGGAGCGACAAAAGAACTCCAGCTGCAAACTCTCCTTCAAATCTGAAAAACCAAAACAAAAAAATGAATGTTTTTTTTAGAGATGTGTCAATGCTTAACTTTGACAGCGGGGTTTAAGTGTCAAGGTGTAGGAGGATTTAAAATAACAAAAAATGATTTCGTGGGGATGCTTTGAGAAGCAAAGCATCCCCACAAATAATATTTGGCTTTGACTGATTCAAACCATTCTAACTTTAAAAATTCACACAACACAGGCTCTCTTGATTTTGCCCATGACATTCATGTTAGTGGCAAAATATTTGTCTAAAAAAGTCGAGTTTTTTTCCTACAAAGATTAGGTCTACTGAAAAAGAAAAGGAGGCCAAGATTTTTATTTTGAAATCAGAATTCTGATCTTAGGACCACTAAAAATTCGAAATTAGCAAATAAAGCTTTGATTCTAATAGGGAATTAAAGGAATAAAAGCTCTACAACCCAGGGCTTGTGTCTGTGCCAAATGAGTGGCGGGCGGCATCACAATGTGAAGCCAACATTTGGAGAGGTGACCTACATAAAGAGGGGAGAACAGCTAGTGGCAGGATTTAGATTACATTCAAAGAACCAAGAGCACACTATAAACATGCTTCAAGGCTACAAAATACGCTTTGCCTGTAAAATTCCCGGATAACGACGGAAGACAATTATCGCACTTTGCCCAAATTCATTCATTTTCTTTACAGCTTAATCTCCTCCTCGATGTCAGAACTGGGGAGACCAATGCTCTAACTATTTGGCCTCGGGCAGCCCACTTTGCCTTTAACCGTGTGTAAGCACTTAATGATAGCATGTCCAATGGCATATTTAGATTAGATTTGATTAAAGCGTTATTTAATCCCGTATTTGGGAAATGTCCTTGGTTGTAGTAGCAAGCAAGACAGTATTTTTGCATCAGAGTCTATTCCTAGACATCTGATTTCGTGGATCTGCCCATACTGAGTCCCGATCCTAATCATTGTAGTATAGAGGAAAAAACAGCCACCTCCAAATGTCTCCCAAATTTTTAACAAAGATTTGCAACACGTAAGGCCAGAAAAAAGGACATTTAGCAAAAGCAATGTTTTGACGAATTAGTTGTACACAGCACAATTAAGGTTGCAA
Organism: Stigmatopora nigra; assembly: GCF_051989575.1. Lineage (NCBI taxonomy): Eukaryota > Metazoa > Chordata > Actinopteri > Syngnathiformes > Syngnathidae > Stigmatopora > Stigmatopora nigra. The sequence continues at coordinate 2,655,941 of NC_135521.1, forward strand.
ACTAACTTCATTCATTGATTTCCTGAACCACTCAAAAAGGTTTCGGGGGGTTGCTGGAGTCAATCCCAGCTAACTACTTGCACCAGGCGGGGAAGTCCTTGAATCGGTGGCCAGCCAATGGCGCCAGGGCACAAGGAGATGAACAATCATTCATTTAGAGTGCTCAACCAGCATTACTCAGTACAGCCTGGTGCTCGTAGGAAAATGCAATGAGAAAGACAGAGCAATGCTGTTCTCCATCTCGTATGGTCGTATCTAGAGACAAAAATTTGCTCAAAAATTTCCATAGCTCAATCTCTTGTTTGTTCAGACACTCATATGTCAAGGTATGACTGTATATTAAAACGATACGGACGCCATTGCTTACATTATTTCCACAAAGTGACTACGGCCCTCTGGCAAACAGCCAAATTGGACTGTGTTTAAGTTTTTTTTGGTTGGTTTTACAAAGAAAGGTATTTTAGCTTTGCCTCGTTTAATTCCAATCAATCATATTGGTTAAAAATAAACCCTATGGTGGGAATTTAAGGACCACAAGATTGGACATTTATCTTTGTCAACGGCATGGAAAGACCTAGACATATGAAGTATTTGCAGCAATATTGCTTCTGCAACAACCCTGGGACAGGATGGACTAAGTTTAGTTTGTTTTTTTGCTTCACGAGGACAACTAAACTGCAGCATATGCCTTTCACAAAAACCTGCAGAGAGCAAAGACAATCACACCAAAATATCATGTTCTTCAAAACCTTCTCATGAATTCCATCAAGTAAAAAAGCAAAGGCCAATCCTCTTTTTGTATCCAAGAGAAAATGTTTCTTCTACATCATTCGGTGCCGCTTTTTGTATCCTAATGAAAATGTTTCTTCTACATCATTCAGTGACGCTTTTTCCCACTCAATATCATCAAGTTGCCATAAAACAAATAGCTAAAAAAGGCCCAGCGTTATGCAGCACCTGCGGCCAATTTGGTGCCCGTTTTTTTGCGCGGCTCTACAAATTGCTTCTTTTTTTTAACAAGATATCGGTAACAACCTCAAGGGGAAATTGCGAAAAAGCCGGCGGTGGGAAACTAAGTGAAAATGGTGCGTTATTCAAGGACAGGGCTCTTTTTCAAGGGATTCATCAATTGCTAATTAAAAATGGTGACCCAAATTGCACAAGCAAGTTCCACTGCAGTGTCTTGTTTAGCCGATCAAGCGCCTTTTGCTGAGCTACTTCGAGCAGCAATGTCAATCTTTTGTTTTACCTACAAGTCGGGGAGACGATTAAAACTAACGATTTGAATGCATGTCTGAACAGCTCCATCCAATCAAAGTGGGACCAAAATCTGAAACAGGCTTACAGGCAGAGGTTTGACTTCAAGTGGACAAAAGACTGTGTTGTAATTCAATCAAATTGTTTATATATTTGGTGACTGTATGAATAGGTTTTTTTTATTAAAAAAGTTTTAATGTATATACAGTGGGGGCAATCACCAATTGCGCAAGTTATTTTGCTTGAAAAGATTAGAGAGGCCTATAATTGTCAACGTGGGAAAAAAGAAACCATGAGAGACAGAATGTGGAAAAAAAAAACAGAAAATCACATTGTTTGATTTTTAAGGAATTTATTTACAAATCGTGGTGCAAAATAAGTATTTGGTCAATACCAAAAGTTAATCTCAGTACTTTGTTATGTACCTTTTGTTGGCAATAACAGGTGTGATTAATACAAACTATATTAAACTTTGCACCAATCTGGTGTCCTACAAGTGCAATCAGTGGATTGTAGTCAGGTGCTTCTTATTTTCTACAGAAATGTCATTGGTTAAACGGTCTGTGCTGGATTGATTGGAACAAAAACCTGCACCCATGGGGGCCCTCGAGGACCGGTTTGCCCACCCCTGGTCTAAGCCGCGAAAAGATGTAGCCCCGTATTAATAATAAGGGTGATCCTACTTTCAGTTTGAAATCATTGGTTGATATTTGTTAAGTGTCAGTCTCATTACCATGATAAATCTATATTATATAATTGATTTTGGTATTTTGGCGTAGGCCTACATAGTGGTAATCGACTGATATGGGGTCTTTTTTGGCCAATATTCATTTTCAGTAAGCGTATAAATTGTGTGAAAAAAATAAAATACAACGCAACGGAGGGTTAAGGGATTAAATTTGCATTGGTGCTGGTGATTCTATACGTGTGTGTTTATTACCAATCAAGGCCGCTGCCAATTGAAGCGTAACAGTCGCAAAAACATCAAAGCCCTCGATTTAACCATCAGCTGCTCATTTTTGAGAGGGAGAGATAATTATAATTATCGGTTCATCACTACGACAAACAACTAATAAAATATAGAGCGATTTAGTGCGCGTCGCGTATGATTACAGTTGACTAGTTTGCTGCACGTGAAGAAAGTGAGGCGGAGAAATAAAACATTCAGTGAGCGCCTCGGTGGAAAACTTTTGACTGAAACGGCAAGACTCTGCCTGCGTCCGCTCCTCGATGCGTGCCGAGTTCAAACGAGGACCCCCGTCTTGAAGTCAGCCATGCGGGCGTCATTTCTACTGGGAGGCACCCGGCTTTCTTTGCTGGCTTTTTGAATTATATTTCCTCCCTTGCTGTCATATTTGACAAACAACGACGACGCCGGCTCAGCAGCCGTGCGTCTCGCTCTCCAAGGAAAAAACAAAATAAATGATAGTGGAAATTGGAACATTTTGTTCGAAAGGTGCCCGCAAATGAAAAAAAAAAAATTATAATCAAACTAAAAAAAACACACGCATATTGATTAGAAATTTCAGATTTAGAAAAATAGATTAAAAAAAAACACTGGTTCACAAGCAAAATGCTTCCACGGGAAAAATAGTACGACATGACTAAATCTGGGTTGTTAAAAAAGAAGTGAGGTTAAAAGAGTTATTCTTTATTTTTTTATTTTGTTTGATTTTTTGATATGGCATCTGGATGAAAATGTTAAAGCAACACTCAGTAACTTTCCGTGTTTGGTGACCTTCGCATGGTGAAATTCGCATGTGTTGTTATCGCCCTGATCTCCTGCAAAGAATAAATAGCTATGATCTGATAAATGTAATAGTGGTGAAACAATATCCAGAGTTGCCAAATACTATGAATCCTCCATGGTATAATACTCCAATTTTCACCAAACTACTAAATGAGCATTTTGTTCACTACGGTCGCAGAGGCTGCTGCAGCCTGTCCCAGCTGATTTCGGGCAAGAGGCAAACAACCATTCACACTCATAGCTAGAGCCAATTCAGAGTGTCCAATCAGCCTATCGTGCATTTCTTTGGAATGTGGGAGGAAACCAGATAACCCAGAAAAAAAAACATGCAGCTCCAGGTAGAACATGCAAACTCCATACAATTGGACCGACATGGATTTGAACCAAGGTCCTCCAATGGGAGGCCAACGCACTAACCAGTCAGCCATTTTGTATCAAAACTATGAAAATCTCTTTCAGCAGTTTACATGAAGAAAATAAAAATGTAGCAAACGGTAATGGGAGTCTGACTCAGTGTGTCTAAGCAAGGACACAGGCAATGATGTGTTGTCATTGAGGTTTATTCCACACCACAAAAAAGAACAACGCACGTCGTCAGGCCTAACTCCAACAACATAAACTCAGCAATGACCTTCCCCCCCTGGAACACTATAGCTGGTTGATGAATTATGTAAAACGCACTCCAGAGTATACGTTATTGGCTCCCAATTTTAACTTACCATGATAATTAATTTCAAAATGCAACGTTTTGCATTTTGCACGTTGTCAAAACATTCAATTATTTTGAAAGTAGTGTGCTCGCGTCCTTTTGAACAACACATGCATTTTAATAAGTGTTTTAACTAATGTCGACGTGATAGGTGTGTCCACAAAATAAAAACTTGAGTGAAAGTTGATTTGCTCTGTGATTTTTATTTCTTTTAAAGAATAAAATTTTGAAAAAAAAGTAAACAATTTGAAAAGCATTACAAAATTAGAAGATATTGAGCATTTTCTGTACGTGTCACTGGTAAATACCACTAGGAAAAGGGGTCACGAAATATGAAAATTTGCTTTACCCACTACAAAATATGATTTTTGACATTTTGCGGCTCTGTATGTCATACAAGTGGAAGTGACTTATGACATAAATAATGACTAAATATATATATATATATATATATATATATATATATATATATATATATATATATATATATATATATATATATATATATATATATATATATATATAAACTTTTGAATTTAAATAAGTAGTGAAACTACAGTACCAGTATTCGCCACCTTCCTGATTATTTTGCAATTTTTTGCTTATTTATCACAAAGACAGGTTACAGATCATCAAACCAATTTTATTATGATACATAGACAACCTAAGGAAATAGAGAATGCAGTTTCTAAATGATGATTTTACTTACCAAGCCAGGAAAAATTACAAACTTGTCTGACCCTTTGCGAAAAAGTAATTGCCTACTGAACCAAATAACTGGCTGTGCCACCTTTGGCAGCAATAACTTTAATCAAGCGTTTACGAAAATATGTAATGTCTTTTACAATGCTTTGGAAGGATTTAAGCCCACACTTCTGTGCAGAATTGTTCAATTCTATAATATTAGAAGGTTTTCTAGCATGAATGGCCCATTTCAGATCACACCACAGCATATCAATAGGATTTAAATCCGAGTGCCATTGACGGGACTAGACGTCTAATCCATTTGGACTGGGATGAAATGACGTTAATTGTAGCCAAAGACATAAGAAATCCATTGACTTTATGTTCAACTTATCTACACTGGCTGGAGCCTTTCCCTGCCAAGTATGGGGGGGAAGAAGGCACGGACAGCCTGAACAGTTTGACAGCCAATTGCAGGGCACAAAGAGTCGAACAACCATTTACTTTCACATTCATACCTAGAGACAATTTTAGAGTGTTCACTCAGTCTACCATGCATGTTTTTGGGATGCTTACTCCTCACAGAAAGATGGGAACCCACCGGGATTGAAGCCTTGATCTCTAAACAGAACGCGGACAAGCTAACCAATTGAAGCCTGTGAAAAATGCCCAAAATGAATAAGACATGACTATAAATCTACATGAATTGACGGATGGAAGAGCAAAGCATCACCATGCAATTTCTTCAGAAATGGCATTTTGCAGTCAGAAGTGTCCTGTCAAAAACTAGAAATAACAAAATATTTTCAGACCGACAAGGTGCAAAAATGTAGTCGGGAGGAATAAAAATGAAGATAAAAGAGAAGCTTGAATGTATTCAGACGCGACAGCATCAGATGAAGCAGCATCCGTAAGCTTTCTAAATGATTCAATTTTCCCCAGAAGGATCCGTCATCTGGCGACACCAAAGCGTCGACATTAGCAAATTTGCGCTTCATCCAGAGACAACACAATGAAAAAAAAAGAATAAAATGAGCATTCCGCGGGGCTTTTTTTAGGCATCCTGATTGAATACTACTGAGTACCTCGGTGCATGATACAAATATTTTTGAAGTATCAGACAGTACTGCATTAAGTTCATTTTATCTTTTTGTGTTTATTTCTATGATTTGACTTATTCGTGTATAACAGACAATGGTGTTTTTTAGGTCGTTTTGTTACCTGTCATGTTTCCGCATCCTTCATCAGACAATATCTTGCCATAGCTTTCATTTTAAATACAATGGTATATCGACATATGAATGCTTCGACATTCGAAACATACGAAAACATTATTCATTTCATCCATTCATCTTCCATACAGCTCATCTTCAGGGGTGCTGAAGCCTATCCCAGCCAAATGTGTTCAACCAATGTAACATACATGTTTTTGAGATGTGGGAAGAAACTGAATTACCCGATCAAAAAAAAGACAGACAGTCTTTAAGGTGTTTTTTTTCAAACTAATAATTTAACTCTTAAGGAACATTTGCCATTTAATACGTACACGTACACTATAGTAATGTATTTATCGGCCACTTTATCAATGGGTGCCTTGTGACACGTGAGCGTGACGTCACACGCAGTAGTAGACTAAACGCCGTGTCCGCGTAAAACAAGCTAAGAATTGGCAATTCTGTCAACGATCAGTACAAAACCCCTAATTTTTGAGATCAACAATGAATAACGACCAAAATGCGTACATTTTTTTCCAAGATAGAACTCAATAAGTCGCCCGGAGTCAAGTCACATTGAACGTATGCCCATCGGACGTCACTGTCACAAAACTGACGAGGCAAAGGCAAATGCTTTTAAAAAGAAACACAAAGCGAGAGGAGTAAAACACAAAACACGAGGTAAACACAGATGACGTACCAGTTCAGTGTCTTTTGTTCTTGAAACGTTATATTGTTGCTTTTCAAGCGCTCCTTCAGGGGGCAGACATGTTGGATGTGTATCTCGCGCGTCCATATATTGCTGCTTGTTCCAACAGCGCCAATCGCAGGTGGGGAGTGTAACTGCATTAACCATCCATCCATCCATCCATCCATCCATTCATTCAGTCAGTCGTTGGACACACAGGGAAACAGAAAACCACTCACACGGCCATCGAGACTGCCCTCACCAAAGCCAGACGGAAGAACCACTACCAAATTGGGTGGCATTAACTGTCTTCTCTCATCTCATTTTCTGAACCGCTTTATCCTCACTAGATTCGTGGGGGGTGCCTATCCCAGCTGACTTCAGGCAAGAAGCGGGGGGCACCCTGAATTGGTGGCCAGCCAATCACAGGGCACGACGAATGGACAGGCATTGACACTTACACTCATACCAGGGAGCATCGTTCGACCAGCCTACCATGCATTTTTTTTAAATCTGGGAGAAAACCCACACAGGCGCAGGGAAAACATGCAAATTCCACATAGGATTCGAACCCACAACCCGAGAACTGTGAGGCTGACACACTACCACTGTGTTGTGAGAGTTAGTCTTTTCTTTATCTTCTATTTGCTACATTTCTATTGAAAATGTTCCAATTGTAAATGGAAGGGCTAGGGTCAAATTCACAGTAATTGTAAAAAAAATGTAACAAGATGAGTTTTCTTTAAACATTGCAAAAACAATGATGATAATAGATTAACTGTCATGTTACCCATTTCAATAAAGACGAAATGAGGGGGAAGCAGCGTAGGAACGAACGTCCTCCAATTTCAAAAGAATTGGATGTTTACCGCAATCAAAGAGTCGAGTTTAATACATTTATCTTTTAAATACGACGGTTTGCACTTTTTAACATGGTGTGCAGTGACCTTGAAAAAAAAATGTTTGGACATCCTTTTGTTTACTGCTTTTTTTTTTTTTTTTAATGGTACAAAACACCCACAAAAGATATTATAATATGAATAATGACTTGCTTCGTACTAATCTGCCTCCAGTGATCTCTGATTAATTCTTGTGCATTTCTGTAATTAAAAACAGCACACTAGCTGCGTTAAAAAAAAACAAAATCAAAGTCGTTTAAAGGTTGCATCTCCTGTTGGAGGAAAATGTGAGAAAAAATGTCATATTTGCGATCATTATTTATGATTTTGTTGTTCGTGTCTTTTTCCAAAAAGTGGATATATTTATCCCAACACTTTTTCCTCCTGGAGAGGGTTTTTAGCACGTCGGCTTCAAAGTGTGAGTCCTGGGTTCAAATCCCTGTGTGGATTGTGCATGTTCTCCCGGCCATGTGTGGGTTTTCTCAGGGTACTCCAGTTTCCCCCCACATTCCAAAGACATTTGCCCATGGGTATGAGTGTGAGTGTGAACGGTTGTTTGTCTCCTTGTGCCCTGCGATTGGCTGGCCACCAGTTTAGAGTGTCCCCAGCCTCTGGCCCAAAGTTAGCTTGGGTAGGCTCCAGCACCCTAGGCAAAGTTGAATTAAAAAATAAAATCTATTCATTATAAAAGAGATTTCTTAAAAAATTCAAAATGGTGAATTTTTTTTTTAAAAACCCTACAAAATATTTGCTATTAACAGTGTTTAATGTGTCGGCCTCACAGGTTGGTGCTCGGACGTTTGGCGTTTGGTCGCTGATCTTTTGGTCGCCGGTCATTTGGTCGCCGGTCTTTTGGTCGCCGTTCATTTGGTCGCCAGGCTTTTGGTCCCCGGTCTTTTGGTTGCCGGTCAAAGGGTGACAGAGGGTTTACTGTTGAAGCCAGATCTCAAAATTATATTCATGAGAGTTTGATATCTTAGTACTGTTTAATATCTAAGTACATTTGACCGGCGACCCAAAGACCAGCGACCAAACGTTCGGTCACGCACAGTTCTGGGATCAAGGGTTCAATCGCATGTTGTGCCCGGGCTTGCGTGCTTTTTTTCGTTTCGTTTGGGTGCCACGGTTTCCTCCAACATTCCAAAAGCATGCAAGGTAGGCTGGTTGTTGGAAATTGCACGAAGGTATGAGTATGAGCGTGAAAAGTTGTCCGTCTCCTTGTGCCCTGCGACCCTTGTGAGAATAAGCGTTACAGAAAATGAATGAAATGGATGAATATTTGATATTATAGTTGGCCCCAAAAGAAGACCTTTCCGCTGAACACAAAACGAAACTCCTTGTATGAGGAAAACCTTAAAAGAGTTATGACTTTTATTAAAAACAATATTGACATGATTTACACATTTGAACAGATTTCACATTTGACACTGAAGTTTTCTGCAATCGGGATTTGAAACTATGACATCTCTCCGCGTGATAAGTCCCGTCAAACAGGATAGCCACACAAAAAAAGGCTCTGACGTGTGGAAAAAGTGGCACCGAAAAATTCAAAATAAAGTAAGTGAAGAAATGCTGAGTTGAACAATCATGGTGTCACAATCCCGATTTAATTAGTCAATTAAAATCCATACATTCATATTCAACCCATTTACTGCCAGTGATAACGATAGACATCAATTCCCTCACAGTCAAAATGGACTGGACATCTGTCGTCGTCAATGACAACCAATGGGTTAATTTGAGGTAAAATAAAATGTTTTTTTTCTCCCAAAAGTGCTGATTGTCACTGAGGTTTAAGGCATCTCAAAGTGTTTAATAAATAATGACAATATATGTATATATTTTTGTTTGATTGAAAAATGCAGCATTAAAAAGACTTTCACAGATCAGATGAGGTTGCTGACATTGTGCAGGGCAGCCGCACTTCGAGTGAGCGAATGCTCGTGGGGGAATAATTCCCGAAGGAGAAATGACAGGAGCATCTAAAAGACAAAAATGTATCTATATTTTGAATTCATGAGACGGGGACGGTTAGCTACTTACATAAACCAATGTTTTGTTTTTCTCCGCATCCTGAAAGAGGTTGAAAACATTCTCCATATCCGTCTTCTTAAGGACCAGGTAGTGTGAATCTGCCGGGAGAAAATGATACTCCATGATGTATTGCAGATACTTGAAATAAACAGTAACAGTTTTAGTTATGGAAGCATGCAAATTTTAAAATGACATTTTAGATAAGTGATTTAATGTTTAAGTATGATAAGTTCTGTTTTTAAAAACACTTCAAATGCTATCTATTTCCCTTATTATAGTTGCACTTTCTACTTAGTGCAATCTATCAATATAAATTTGAAATTTTAACATTATGAAATTAAATGTTTAAACTCAGGCAATTCCACATTTTTAATATAATAAATTGCATATTTTTCTAAGATAAATTCTACAATCTAACAGAAATTTGAACAAGATGGTGAATTAGAACCGATAAAAATGTTTTTCCATTGTGATATGTTTTTTTAAGAGGGTGGCAACAAATTAATTTGTATTTAGTTCATTTCTATGGGAAACATTGATTTAAGATATGAATCCTGGAAGCCATTATAAGCTTGTGTATCTCAACGTATTGCTGTAATTAAAAGCAAAATAAGACATTGAGTGGTTACAAAGACTTTGAACAATTTTAAAGGGGCATAAGCAGTGTATTTTTGCTATTCATGAGTGGTTTTAATTAACACGTTTTATCCACACACAAAAAAGGGACAGAATAGTAATGGATGCAATGGATTTCGGAGGTATCTACATCGAGAGCTGATGAGGTGGTGCGCCCTCTCGCGTGTCTCGCTTTTGTCATCGTCCGTGCGAAGCAGGCGTGTTGGGGCACCCGCAGGACTCTTGGCCCATGCTTTGTCGCACAAGCTTTGAATGTACCCCGCCATCTGAACCTCACTCGGATTCATCTTGTTCAAGAAGGAGTTGACTTTCCTGCACAGAGCCGCAAAGTCAACAGAAGGAGCACACAAGGCGGTAGAAAGCCACTCACTTTTTCAAAATGGGCATGACGGGTTTCAGAATGGCGTCAAATATGTTAATGAGGATTGAGTTTCCTAGAAAGACAAAAGGGTTAGTGGATAGGGTTAGCCCTTTCAACTTATCGGTTGCCGTCCATGGCAAGAGATGTCCAATATATTTTAATGGGAGAATTGGGGCTCCACATTCCAAATGGACGATTAATGCTGTCAAGGGCAACTGATAAATTGTTGAAAGGAAAAAAACTCTGCAATGCCACATCAAATAAAAGATAAAATTAACTAGTCGTATCTCTCCTAACGTATTTTATTTTGAAAGTGTTACGATAGAATTGCGGACTGCTTTACGTTTTGTTCCAACATCTCCACAACAACTATGACCGCCGTTCTTCGTCACGGGCTCCTCGATCCAAAATTATTAATGCGAATGAACTGAATAAGCAGACTTTTTTATACATCGAGGAAAAACAAGATAAGCAAGTGGAAATGCAGGCTGTAACCCACACAAGAGCATTGCTATGCAATTGAAGCAGAAGGAAGCATTCAAATTGACGATTCCATGGCATGACCTCTCTTATTAAATGAGTTTGTCGTCTATGAATTAAAAAAAAAAAACACATCTTGCCTAAAATCTTACTTGTGCCTGCCATTGGTCGCTCAGGGCGCTGCCTTCTTACCGTAGTAGTTAATGGTACTGACCAGATGAGTAGCCTTGATACATGTTTATGGTGTTTACCATGTCAATACATCTCAATAGTTGTTAAAGCTGACCGAAGGTCTTGCGGTCGATCATTAAAATATCAGCCTAGATACCTACACAATGTGTATCTCTTGCTATTATTGCGCCCAGACACCCCTATTTTTCTCAAGATTTTCCCTTCAAAGTAACACATTTGTACTCCCAATTAAAACCATGAATATTCAAGTGAAAATTGTGAATCGGGGAGCGTCTTATACGAAGGTTATTGTAACATTCTACGATTTTAAGGGAATTTTATGGGTTTGGCTTATGCGTGAAGGCGCCTAATATGTGAAAAGAAAATCCACTTTTGGTGTACTTGAAACAATCCAATGAATTGAGTGACCTGATATTTCCTTGAGAAGATCAAATATGGCTTTGGTGGCTTCCAGCTGCTCCCACGTGCCTTGACTCCTGAGGCACGACACCTCACCCATTTTGGATTTGCTGCTCCCGCAAGACAAGTTGGGGCTCACTTTCTCCTTCCTGGCCCTTTGACAAAGAAAGGCAAAGTATTATTTCATTTACATTTTGTCAAAGTCAGTCAATTTTCTTACAAATTTCTACAATATTTTGAAATTGATATTTTTGTGTCATGAAACGGAAGGAATATGTTTCCTTTTTTTTCTACCATCAGTGATTAGAGGGCATTTCATTTTTTTTTTAATTTTCTGAAATTCAAATTTTTTCTACTCCAATTTTTTTTTAGCAAGAGCCACCCATTGTAGGTGAAGATGTTCTTTGATATATCAAAGATTAGTCAATGAAACTTTTTTTTGTAAAAAAGAAAGTCAAGTTTCCATTTATATGCAATATTTTTCCATGATTTTGCTTTGATTTGTTTAATAAGGGATCGCACATATTAATGAACATATTTATATTCATGTTAATGAACAAATGTAAGATTGTAGACGAGGGCTAATTTACATTTATAATCCATTGTGTAGGTTGAAGACAAACGATCACACATACTTAACACATGCACACACAACCACACAGCAGATTTAGACAGTTCTCACGCAATTTCACCACTTGTTCTTCTATTTGCACAGTAAAGTAAAAAGGAATGTATTAAGAAATATTAAAACGTAATTTTAAAAAAGTTAGAATGGCTGTAAAACACGAAAACAGAGTGGACAGAGCTACTAATTTGTATTATATCATTATTATTTCTAAATATGTTTCTTAGTCGTTCTTCTACGGTAAAATATTGCTGCTTCTTAACACCTAACTGAAGAAGTGGTGACCTGACTTACGCAGTTATTTTATCCCCCGTCTTCTGCTTGCGGATTTCAGCATTTATTTTGACAATAACCATATTTGCATTTAAAACCTAAAACAAGTGGATGGATGGATCGGCATTATCGTGGTTAAAATTGTAATTGCTTGACAGCATATGTATACATATGTATTTATTTACACTACTGAAACAAAGTTTGCAGAACAAAGAGAAAATCTCCCATTGGATTTTTTTTTTTAATATGTTTATTTATGTAAAACAAAATACTGAAATTTTACCGTTTCCTACAATGATAGAGGCACTGTTTACCTCCATGTAGTGTTAAGGCTGAGACAAGCAACAGAATGTTGACTTCCTTTTTAAGCTTCTTTTCTAGTCCATATTTCATATTTAAATTTTGCTACGGACCAATAAAAATGCATGCTGGGCTGCAGTATGAAATCCCCATTGTTCTAGCAGCATACGATGTGGGATATATAGCATTAGAATGAACTGACCTGGCAGCAAAATGCAACCACGATGGTCCATTGGTGGCGTCCTCTGGCATGTCCTCCAATTCGTCGTCGCTGTGGTTCTTGGTAGAGGCCAGCGACTCCTGGGATCTGGAACGACTTAATCCCTTAAGGATCATCTTAAAGTGCATAAAAGGATTGTCGGAATCCTCCAATTTTTCCCGACTTCCACTTAGAGAGCTCAGAGATGAGTGGTGCTCAGTTTCTCTTTTGCGTTGCTCAGGCTGGTCATGGGAGGAGATGACAATGGTGGGAAGCAATGCGAGGCTTGTATTGGCGGAGCCACAGATGGAATTTCCCAACGATTCTTGAGATGTTAAGATGATTTCTTTTGAGGATTCCGTCGGTGGTGTTGTGTTCTGGAGAAAAAATGGATCACTTCATTAGGGACAAATTGTGAGGATTTTTAATCCACAAGGCTGCACTAATTTCGTCAAAAACGCAGTTTGAAAGCCACATTTCAAGCGTCCCAAAAATCGAAAAAACATCAAAAAAGGCTTGACCAGGCAGGGGCAAATTACGGCCCGTGGGCCACGCGTGGCCCACTAGGCCTTTTAATCCGGGCCGCCGCCGTTGTCTAAATAATGTTTTTTTTGTCTGTTTGTTTTTTTCTCCAAGATGGCGCCGTCACGCGGAAGCCAGTGGCAGTAGGTCTGTTCACTCTTATTTGTTGTTTTTGTTTTACAGCCCCTCAATCAGTGCGGAAATAAGGAAAAACCAATGGGTTCAAAGCAGCTGCTATTGTTTTTATCATCATGCCTCCCAAGAAAATTACCAGCACGTATGAAAAGAAGTGGTCAAAGAGGAGGACAATGACAAATTGATCTAGGAGCATAAAATTGAACTCTCAATGGAAAAACTGAAGGAACTAGAGTTAATGCGACACTGTGGAACGAATTTCAGAATTTACATATAAAGTAGTGCTCTACTTACAAAATGTTCAACTTATGAAAACAATTCTGGAACCAATTCATTGTGTAAGTAGAGGTATGACTATATTTTTCAATTCTTGGCAGCACTTTGGTCATTAATAGTTGTCAAGAACCCTCACGAGTGTAGAAGTGTTACTTACCTCTTCATCCTCCTGTCCAGGAGTGAGGAAGTAAGCCAATCCACTGAGCAGGCCCCATACCCCTCCATAATGCTGCTCTTCATTTAGCAGCTTGTCCAGTGGGCAGAGGAACTGGAACACTGGCTGTGTGTGTCCAATCAGAGTGTCTGATATTAATTCCTGGCGAGACAAAAAAAAAAAAAGAGTGAGTGAGTGACGTGTATTTTTTTTTTTCTTTTCTGGTTGTGCACATGCTTTTTTTGAGGTTCACCTGTAGGAAGTGCTCCACAGACACTTTGGCTTCTTCTTTGGCTTTGTCACTGACCTCCAGTTCATTGACCTCCAAGATGGTAGGCAAGCTGGTGGAGTCCTGGTTTAAAATCATGGAGATATTAAAAGAGATGTGATCAATTTTAATTTGTGGAAACCAATGTTAGTCTTTATTCGAGGGAGATATTGCTTCTCCCTTTTCAAAGGATTTGCTAGGATGGTTTGCCACAAAAGACTATTGTATAAGTGGACAAATCCCAGACATTTTTTGTCATGAGCCGATTCATCGGCTCAGTTTATTTACTGCTCTACTACACTGGCCTTAATATTTGAGCTAAATTGTACAATGAAAGTAAAGCATATGCATTGAGAAAAATTGATATTAAAACATAATGCAACTCTGTGAGTGAATTCAAATAATGATTGTGTCATTTCGATGGATTTCTAAAATCATCGATTGTAGTTAGGAAGTACAAAAATAGTGTTTACTATTTCCCCCCATTTTTATTTGTATTGTTTTTCTCATAAATATTGGCAAAGTTTTTTTAAAAAATAAGATAATTAGTTTTTACATTTTAATATGAACATTTATAATGAAAAAATAAACAAGAATATTTCCTTAAGGAGGCAAAAAAAAGTGAAATTGAAAACATTTTGACAGCAACTGCCAGGGTATCTGCAGGTTGGAACAAGTGCAATTTCAGACTATTTTAGACCAATTTGGGTTACATTTAGGACCTTCACCAAGTATATTAAAAATAAGAAAAAACAGACTCCGATTGCATTCAACTGACATTTCTAGTCATTGAAACAAACAGACTACAACACGCATTATTTTCAGGTTGTTTATTTTTCTTTTCAAAATAATGCCTCTTCTTAAAATGTTTAAATGGAGGCATTACTTTGAGGGAAAAAAAAACCTGAAAATGTTGCATTTTCCTTCCTCGTTTGTGTCGAGCAAATTAGGTCATGTACTTTGTCATTTGAAGTATCATTTGTGGATTTGTCTCCCAATGAATAGAACAGGGCAATTCTACGAGACTCTTGTGCTGATTTCATATGGGATTCAGGTGTCTTTACTCCCAGGGTCTTTTGTACAATGTGCAGTAGCCCTCAGTGTCATTGTGAGGAACACGTTTGAGCCAGTCCGCAAAATCCTGTCGTTCGAGCCAGCAATCATTAAATCTGCATTTTCCCGTTGCTTATATTTTGTCCAACTGCCCTTGGTCTTGCATTACTCGAGAACTTTTTGCACCTCGTGCCACTGTGATGACCTATACACTTCCGTCCGCTGCATGTTTGTAGTTTTATTGTGCTTTCCGCTAACAGAACTACAAGGACAATTTTCCACCAAAATCGGAACGGCGTGATAAATTGATGCAAGAAAAATACTTTAAAAATGTATTCTATATAGATATTCCGCAATTTTTGCACAAGGTCTTAAATGACACAAATGCGATTTTAGACTTAGTAGAAAATATCTCGGTATTTTCGACTTTTTTTTAGGCCTAAAATTTACAATGTCTATTCTTAGACTTTTTAAGACTCCGCAGGCACCCTGCCCTAATATCTAATATTCATCAACTTAAAATACTTGACTCATTTTCTCATCAATTAGTTAGCAATTCATTCTTACTTCCCATTTACCTGCCACCTGTTTCGAAAGTAGATGACATCTACGTATTTCTTCTTGATGTCCCACTGAAGGTTTTCCGGGCTGTCCCGCTCCTCCAGGTGAACGGTGAAGTTGAGTCCCTCATTTTCCCACTCAGCCTGCAAAATAGAGAGGGAAATAAAACAGCAACTGACAATTACTCAAGGTGGGCTTTCAAGGACAAGCTTTCAGAGAACACCAGCTGACAAATAACACGCCCCATAGGACAACCTAGCGTCGTAATATTTAGAACTCACATGAGGGATGCTGACAGCCCAGCGACCGATGCGCCACATTTCATAAGACAGCTTAAATTCCATCATGTCTTCTTGGACGCTTGTCAGGTAGTTCTCCAGATCGCTGTCATCCTAATGGTGTTTGGACACAAATCAACAATCACTCACTCAATTATGGCCTTTCTCCATGTTTACAAACAGTGTACTCTGCCTGAGAAAAATCTTACAGTGCACAAAAATGACAAAATATATTTATAATGGAACACAAAACCAAAAATGTCTTATCATCATAGTTTCCTTCTATGGTCATTGAAATGTCTATGATCCAATGATGTGATCGGCATTCACTACTCATCATTACTTCCTCCACTAACACACTTTCTGAATTTCCTATTTCAAAATGTTGCGTGATGAACGCAACGAGTACTCGTCTACATACTTTTTGATTGAGTTATGGGCCCTCTGCAAGAGCCTGTCTTCACGTTAAGTCATCGTTTTTTAAGAAAGCTGATACACAACCTTTAATACAATTGATTTTTGAATACAATTTTAACAGCTATGAGTCTGTCTGAGTCTTGATTATTTTCCCCAGTATTCTTTGAATACTCATTAAATGAATCATGATATAACTTCATACTGATACAACCATAAAACACCACTGTCTTTCAACTAACTACTACCACAACATTCCTGTTTCCACGTATATGGCCTGAATCATGAATGAGCTCACCTGGTCGGAGTCATGCTGGCTTTTCACAGAGCCCTCCCTGCTGGTGGCTTCATCTTCATTGGACGCGTCTCCCTGGTTGGCCATGATTCTCATCACCAGCTCCCTCTCTAGCCTTTTCATTTTCTTCTTCTTGGCTTTCTTGGTCTTCATCTTGTCCATAAATTTGAACCAGCCCGCCTTCAACTTGCTGCCTGACAGATTGGAGAATTCATTAGAAAACTAAAAACAGCACAGGCGCTTATATTATCAAGACTTAACATCATGAATTCATTAACCTTTAATAGAAGCCACAGCCATAAATCTGTCTTCTAAATTCATCTGCTAAATAATCCAATATTTGTTTACAAGCGAATCTTATTAGGGTGCTTGTTTGTCCACATTATGTAAACGCAGACTACTGTTTCATTAATATGCGCGAGAGTCATTACTGGTGTCTCATTATTTGCTTTAACTCACTCAGCGAACGGCAAACGGCGGAGAATAAATATGTTGACAATAACTTCTTGGACAAACATGGGTAAAAACCCATTACGTGTGGAAGGCCCGCTGGTACAGACGCAAGCAGTCCAGCGGTGACAATACTAATAACAATAATAATGATGATGCCATCTGCTTTTCCTGATGTCGTCGCCATCTTCCCGTTTCAAAAACACATTAAGGGAACAGGCTCTTTTTTTTCTGCGTGGTGGAAGCAATAGGAAAATTTCAACCTTGCCTTGACTTGCCCATCAATTCTCATCCAAGTGTGAAAGCTCCATTGATTTATGGCTAAAGTTCACTTAAATGTGTTTATACTTGCTTCAGAAGACAAATGAGATGACTTGGAGATGATGCGATTCCTAACCGAGGCACTGTGACCCAATTGGAAAAAAAATAATCTCATGACTTTAGACAAATTAGGTTTAAAATGGGTTGGACTTGGTTAGAACTGATTTCATGAATTGATCTGAGTTTTTCTTTCTTTATTGCAGATTTGATCATGAATTTGTGTTACTGCACCCTCTAGTTGGAGCAAGATCAAAATTCTTAATGGTATATTTAGGAAAAATATATATAAACTAGAGAAAATGGAATTTGGAGAAATAAATACATACATATGTAAAAAGTAATTTAAGCTGCCACTACCGTATTTTCTCGCATGTAAGCTGTAGTATTTATAACAAAAAATGATGACTGAATGAAGGGTACAAGACTTCCAGCGTTGCTATACTCTTTCACCAGTAGATGTCGGCAAATTATTATTGACTATTTGTAGGTTATTTTCTGTTTTGCTGTAAGAAAACAACCCTTTTACAGATGAATTAGTATAGAACAGATTTTTTGTATGTATCCATATTTTCTTTTTGTGCCTGTATTTGTCTTCTGAAAATCTGCTTGTGAATGATTACATTGCTTTTCCATGTCCTCCCCTTTGATAATGACTCCCTCTTTGAATTGAATGTGCGGGCAACACCTTTCGGAATGTTCAATCCAGCAGATGATCTTTTGGATTCATACAGTATCTCAGAAATACCATATGCGATAAATTTTCTTAAGATTTTTCCCTACAAAGTAACACATTTGTACTCCCTATTAAAAACATGAATATGGAGGTGAAAATTGTGAAACAGGTGGCGGCTTAAATGCAAAAAAAAATGTAAAATTCAACGATTTTAAGGCAATTTTAAGGGTGTGAGAAAATGCGGTATATCGTTATCGGAAACAATGTTGGTGCCCCTGAGTTATTAAAATAGGATATGTTATCGTTTTTTTAAAGTGTTGTAACGAATTGTGCTTTTCAATTATTTAAGCATGATTATTTTTTTTGACACACTAACCACTCGCCCCACCAGGTTGCTACTCTAATACAAATAATATGATATAAAATAAATGATCAGGATCTCTTTACTGGGGGATCCAGATGGCCCAGCTGTAATAAGTTGTAATTACAAAAGCGTGGCTTAGGAAACATCAGTGTTGACAAAGCGATTAGACTTGTTTGATTATTCAAAATTGGCAGTACAAATAAGCCAACAACAGACCTTTGCATTTTCCCTTAATTTTCCTGCTGGTGGAAACTTCTTCCCCTTCAAAGTTCCTACAAAACGTAAGACCAACCAGTGAGTGCAAATTGCATGTGCTGACTGACGATAATGAGGCAATCATTTTCCACATAGTTATGACACAAGCAACTTACACTTGGGCGCTCTCGCCCTCAAGAGAACCCAGAGATGCCCGTTCCGGGTCGGAGGCGCTTAGCTCCTCTGTTGAACTTTTGGCAGAGACACTGTCAAGCTGGCTCACCACCAGCTGGTTGAGGTTGTCAGGGTCAGACAGCCATGTCACCAACAGGCCCAAACCTAAGGACCGAGAAAAAAAGCAAAACAGCCCACTCACCAACACTTCATTTGGTACATGTGCACTTCCCAATGAGGGCCAACGAATAGCTCTGTTTGTGAAGACTTTGATCGACTTACCATTACCACATTGTATTCATATAATACCCGTCATTAGCTGGGATAGGCTCCAGTCCCCATCGGACCCATGTGACGATATGCTTTTGGAGCGTTTTTAATGAAATAGTGCCGATTCTATCCAAAGGTGTAATGAACGTAAACAACAAAACTTTGAGACTTTTGTAACATAAAAACTAAACACACCAAATACATTACTTTAAAAAGGTCCAATAAAAATATCAACTTAACTGGTACTCCTTTGAAATTGAAAATATTTATCTAACTTAATTTGAAAAGCTTTTATCTCGAAAGGAGGCATTGCTATGACAGATCAAAGTCATAGATCTTTAGGCAGAAAGATCAATTTGTCAAGTTTATCTTGCTTGTGTGCTCATTTGCACACGTGGGAAAGAAAAAAAGAAACAGTGCGCAGGGTTAATCATTAGAAATAGTGATTTAACTTTAGGCAAGCATTTTAAAATATTCCAAAATATAATTTTGGCACTATTTTTTGTGTCCAAGATCACTGTATAACTTAATGAGGAGCTGTCACTGCTTGTTTATGTCAGGCGAAGCAGCTGGCCACACATTATTAGTCCTTGTTGTTAGAGCCTTATGCGCTCATTAAAATAGCCAGATATGTCTCAAGATTAATACATTGTCATCAATCATCAAATCATCAAAAGCCTTTGTTGTCATCATACACATCTGCGTATAACAAAATTGGTGGCGTTACTCCAAAAAGTGCATGTTCCCAGTAAAATAAGTAATGGAAAAATATAAAGAGTTACATCCTGTTAAGGTAAATTCTAAAATATTGCAAAAACATTGCACACCCCAAATGTATTGCACAAAAGGGATTGTGTGGGAGAAAAACTGTCCTTAAGTCTATTTGTCTGTGCTTTGTGAGACCTGTAGCGTCTGCCAGAGGGCAGCCGCTGGAACAGGTTGTGACCAAGGTGGTATGGGTCCCTGACAATGTGCCTGGCTCTGCTGAGGTAGTGAGGGCTGGCAATTTCTTACAGTGAGGGCTTAGAGCAGCCTATGATCTTCTGGGCAGTGTTGATCACTATCTGCATGGCCTGTATGGCTTTCTCCAGGTACTCCATTTTCCTCACACATCCCAAAAAGATGCATAGTAGGCTGATTGGACACTCAAAATTGCCCATAGGCATGTGTGTCAGTGTGCATGGTTGTCTGTCTCTTTGTGCCCTGCCGTCGGCTGGCCACTGATTCAGGGTGTCCCCCGTCTCTGGCCCAGAGACAGCTGGGATTGGCTCTAGCAATCCCCGCGACATTGTACAAGGAGGCGACGCGCAATGACACAGCGGCTTTTTGCTCTAATGAGGATAAAGCGGTTCAGAAAATAAGATGAAAAGCATACAAAATCCATCCGTGTTGAAACGCAGGAGAACAAGAGGAAGATAAGATGAGGCAACGAGAGTAACCGAGTGTAAATATTTTGTAGTTCCTTATGTCTTTCTTGCACATTCTTTAAAACTACCAGTTAGACAAAAATGCATTTTTTACCAGGTTTTTAAGTGTTACTGGTTTAGTATAAAGTGGCTTATCATTTCTCTACAACAGAGCAAGGCAAGGTAAGTTGAATGAAACCTGTTAGAAAACAATTATGCAGCTCATGTGTAAAGTCTATTAGATGTAATATCATATCACAAACCTTTAATGAAGTGCCTTGTTAAAAATAAGCAGCTCAAATCACTTTGAAAAATGCCTCCAATTCATCAAAATCCTCACATTAGTTCGCCAGCAAATTACGTTATAAACGGCATTAATGTTGGGGAAGATTGCTGTGTGATATTGCCAACTAATTTAGACAGAATAGGAATAAAATGTTGCATCAATACTTCTTTGGTCCGAGCGAACAAAAAAAAAGAATAATTCTTTGGTCTCGGCCGTAAAAGACATTCATTGCTAGTGCATTGGAAGTGAAAAAGGTTGCAAAAGATGGAGTTTATGGTGGATTTTTTGGAGCAGCACCCTAAAGGGAGATTGTAACTATTTGTAAAAATGTTTCTATAAAACCCCCAAAATTCATGTCCAAAGTTCCAAAAATAGAAGCCAGCGACAACAAAGGATGGCACAGAAATGACAGGATAAAACGTATGAACAGAGTGCGAGCCAGCAATGGAAATACATTTTGATGGTGAGAAAAGATGTGATGTTCAAATTGTGATTGCGAGTCGCTCAAGGCGTGTTTCTTGTCGATCTGTAAATAATTGATTATTTTGGTAGCAAGCGCCCTTTCTCAGCCATTTTATTGTTTGAAGGTGTCATAAACACTAAAAAATATTGGCATCACAGTCTCAGTTCTGCCAGAAAACTAAATCTAAGTAGGTTCAGTCGAGACTATGTCCTCATGGTGTTAAACTGTGACCTAAAAAAACTTTTAAAAAAAAACAATAGACTGTGACGTTGCATTGAGTTCAGCTTTAGTCTTTTCATGTTACCTCACCCCAAAGTTATTGCACAGAAAGGATTGTGTGTCGTGTTACCCCAAGTTTAGAGTTCCGATGGATTCGGGAAAAAACTGTCCTTAAGCCGTACTTTGTGAGACCTATAGCGTCTGCCAGAGGGCAGCAGCTGGAACAGTTTGTGAACAGGGTGGTATGGGTCCCCGACAATGTTCCTGGCTCTGCTGAGGTAACGAGGGCTGGCAATGTCTTCCAGTGAGGGCAGAGAGCAGCCAACAATCATTTGGACAGTGTTAATCACTCTCTACATGGCTCTTTTGTCTGCTGCAATGCTTCCAGTGTACCACACTGTGATGCAGTATATCAGGATGCTCTCCACAGTGGTTCTATAGAAAGTTACCAGAAGCTTAGTGTTCAAGTTATTCCTACTGAGTACCCTGAGGAAATGGAGTCGTTTCTGGGCCTTCTTCACTACTGCTGTGGTGTTAGTTAACCCACGAAGATAGTTTGTTGACCTCATCTCTGTAGGCCGACTCATCCCCTCCTGAGATCTGTCCGACCACAGTGGTGTCATTGCCAAATTGGATGATGGAGTTAGGCTAGTGGGTTGGTGTACAGTAGTATGTGTACAGGGAGTACAGAAGAGGACTCAGTACACAGCCCTGAGGGGAGCCAGTGCACAGTGTAATGGAGGAAGAGATGTGGGGACCAAGTCTTACAATTTGTGGTCGGTTGGTTAAGGGTAACTTCTTTAGGCAGCATCAAATGAAAGAGGATAGTCCAAGGTGGGAGAGTTTGTCAGTCAGAATGTCCGGTATTATAGTGTTGAAGGCTGAGCTGTAGTCAATGAAAAGCCTAACCCTAACCCGTTTTTCCTTGGGGTGATTGGCGACCTTTGATGGCCCAGGATCCCTAGGAGCCATTTTCAATGGTGACTCAACATCCAAACAAAGCCGGAATAGGTTCTGCATAGTCTATCTCCACAGGTGATGTGCTCAATTGAAAATTCACTCGCAACAAAACGAAGAAAGCAAGATGTCGTCATTCTCTGCCTTTTATATTATTTGGCGCGTCATTCTTTCTCTACTGTGAAATATCTCTTCTTCAGTGCTGCGTGATACCCAATTCATCGCTTACGAAGAAGCGGACTTCCCCCAATTTTTTATGCCGTCTTCTGCTTGCGGCATTTTTATATATATTTTAAATATTTAAAAGAAAAAATGTGATGTACTAAAGTGGTGAACGATCACAGTATTATTAGTTTTTCCAATCACGATGCTTGCATGAGGAGTCTAGGATCGCTACTGGAAGATATTTATTACTCACTAGACCCGATGTCAATGGAGCCCAAGATGCTTCCGTGTCGAGCTCTCGTTTTCTCCCAGTCAGAGGTCTGTGCTATGGTGTTTCACCCTCCGGTTTGAACTTGTCTAGTAAAATCTCATATTCTTCAGGGCTTACTTCTTGCCCTGACCCACTTTCAAATTTGTATTCAAACACATCCCATGACAAACACGAGAGTACTTGTTTACATACTCTTTTTCCACCGAGTCATGCACCCTCTGCTGGATGACTAATGGAAAAAAAAGAGTATTGAGTATTCTTAATACCTTCGGTCACATCTTCGTTTTTAAAGAACACTGATCAATAACGTTACATACGTTATTTTTTTGTACAATATCAATAGTGATGGAGCTGTCTGAGTTGTGATCAAATATTTTTAATACTCTTTGACAAGACTCTATCAACATATTGGTATGTAAGAATATGTGATAGAATTCCCACCAAAGTTCTGATAGGACAATTCTGACCCCTGAAATTATCAAGTCAAGGTATAGTGGCTATCATTTTTTTCTTCGTTGTCATTGTGGTGACCTGTTTTTTAACGTGAAACTATTTGTCTTTTCAGACTGGATGGGAAGGCACCAGTAAGACTTGTAACACTTTGGCTCCATTTGATTGATGGGAACAAAATGCTGCATTTTGATGAAAAGATCTGTTTATCTTCTTACAGTGAAACAACTTTGGGTGTTGTATATCTGGCGTCATGCAATGTGCAATTAATTGTACGAATCCTTACCCTTTAAGGCAAGAATCTCACTCAAGGCACAGCGGGTGACCTGCTGCCCCCACAGGTGCTCAGGCAGCAGATTTCGTACCAAGGCATCTGAGAGCTCACGGAGCAGCGCCATCTCCTCAGCTCTGCAGCTTAACAAAAGCTCCCTGTGAAAAAAAAAAAGCACAGAAGCATCTTGGAATTAATAATAGTTTGGGGATGGTATTTATCACAGGAGGTCTAAAATCATACGAGCTAAATCGCCAACACACCACTTTTCACCATCTTTTTGAAGGAAAAACAGCTATCACTGCAGGTAAAATCCAATAAAGCAACAGTAAATTATTCATGGATGGTAAAACATCCAGAGGTATTTATAGGTACCTTATTGAGAGCAAAGAGCAGCTGAGGCAGCAATAATTTGAGGTTTTTTTTTTTTCCCCAAAATTATGCACTGCAGAGCTATGCTAGAATTTGAATTTGACGAGATTTGCAGCATATTTCTCCACCTGACTAGGCACTGAAATTGATGTTTAAATGATGATGTTCAGCCCTTTTACTAAACGTCAAAAACAGGTTAAAGAACTAAAACAGCCATTTCCCATATTGACAAATTTTACTCGTTATTGGCTGAAAAACGACTTCTATTTTCCTCTGCATGGAGTATCGTTTGAACTGTATTTTGTAGCATACTGGTATCAAGAAAGTCATGTATGTTGAAGTGAGTTGAAGAGCTTCATGAATGTTGGGACTTTTACATGCGCATCACAGGCATCCAAATATGCTAGTTATGAATTCCTACAATGCTTTATATATTTATGATATATGTAAATTCAAGCTGCAAGGTGTTAAAATATGAAATGTAGAAAAACTAAATGTGAATGACTTCATGATACAACAAGATAGCTTTTTGGCAAAGTGATCTTGTTCACTCTTTAGCTTCCATAGATGACCATGGGTGTCCAGTCCATTAGAACTGGATCAAACTATCCTTTTTGAAACAAGAACAATTTGACATTGTGTATATTTACCTGTCGGCCTGCTTGGCGTCGTGTAAATGCTGCGTGAGGATCCGAATGGCACCCACCACCACTTGACATACATCCAAGTCCCGTGTGTGTCGGATGACGCTGTCAATAACCAAGTCAAACTCGCTGCTGAGCGCTTGCTGCAGCGGCTGTTGCTCGCAAGGCTCGGGGACATCGTACCATGGTGACACCAGTCGGGAGTACGCCACCTGAAACACTGAAGCAGGAAATCAACAAAACACCGTTTGGATTAGAAACGAAAAGAAAACTATTAGTATTTCAAAAAAGAAAAATAAAGATCACGTACCAATAGGAAACTATTTAGTTATGCATTTTGCGAAATACTCTCAGTTTGACATCAGTCAGTCAAGCAGAGACTACGTCCAAGTCACACAGTCATATCCACAGACATTTTCATTTAGTGCACACAAAAGGTGCTTTGTTAGAAAAGGCCCTCTCAATTTTTAAAGACAATTTTCAACTTTTAAGTGTGCCTTGTAGTCGTGAAAATACACTTAAGTGGTACCTCGACATACGACTGCCCCGACATACGAGCAATTTGATATATGGGTAAAATTTCGGGCAAATATTTATCTTGAGATACCAGACAAATTTTGACATATGAGCAGACATCGGACACACAAGAACAACATGAGCACTGTCTATCTCCCCGCAATTCCTTCATGTAATGTCTCTGTGGTCGCAACTCCCTCTTTGTAATGTCTCTGCGAGCACTGGGCGGAGCTTTGTATTTTTTTCAGTGTCCTTTTTCCCGTTAGTCATTATGAATGGTGATGTGATCGCTAATACGATTTATATACTACTTCTCGTTGGCAAGTGGTCGTGCGTTATCCTATTGTGAGGAGGACATTTGTGTCCAAATATTTTGAAGGGAATACAAAAGCAAACAGCCTTCGATAGGTTGCATTTGAAAGTCAGTGTGGAGGCGGGGCAAATAGAGCCAACGGCCCAGAAGAAGAAAGGTATAAAATTTAAAACATTAAGTTTAGTTTAAGGTTAGATTACATTTATTTTTGAGTGTGTCTGCATCGTAATTCAAGTTCATTTAAATTTGTTTATGTTATGTTACGAGCGCATTGCCGTGTAAAAAGTCCCCCCTCTCCCACCCGCCATTTCTCTACCCTCTGCAAAATCCATCTAATTTTAGTTCTCTTAAACACATTTTAGTAAACTATTAAACCACTATTTATTTGTTACTTTGTTAATAGATGGCGAATTAGAACAAAGATTTTTTTCCAATCCAATATCCATTTTTTTTGTGTTTTTTCCAGAGGGTTGGAACGAATCAATTTTTTTTGTTCATTTCAATGGGAAATGTTCATTTGATTTACGAGAAAATCAACATACGAGCTCAGTACCGGAACGAATTAAGATCGTATCTCGAGGTACCACTGTGCATCAGATCAACAAAATCATCGAATCAATATCATCAATTTTGAAGTTTTTTTATTTTTTAAATTTGACTTACTAAAATCTATTAATTGTTTCAGCACTAACAAGCATTTAAAAAAAAGTCTGCTTCAGTCCTAAAATGGAAAATGTATGGCTGTGGGGTAGTATCTTAGTTTCTTCACATTTCCTACTAAATCTTCAACAAATGTGCACCCAAGCACATTATGAGTCCAAGAGGCCTTCCATTTCCAAGCATGACGCTTCTACGAGTACACAAATCGTGATTACTGGGCACCATTATTTCCCCCTGCTCAAGAGTTACAACCACTTCTACAGACGAGTGGTATAGAAGCTTTTCATTAAAGCTGGTGTCGGTGAAGCGTGCAAAGCAAGCGTGCTTCAACTTAGGCTAGAATTGGGTTCAGTATTTTGCTGGGTGGGGTTTTCCCTTTTTTTTACCCTACAAACGGAACATGATCTCCTGTTCGAGCGTGTCAAGTCACAACACCGCATTTGCTACCATAACAACTAGTAGGGAACGCATTCTGACACCACCGACTATATTGAAATGCATGTAGAAATGATTAAAACATGAATTCACAAAGAGACGTGATCTTACACCATTTGAGGGTGGAGAAGCAAGAAAAAAACCTACCGTGCTGCAGAGATCGTTTGACATGAGGATAGTGGCACCCAAAGGTGTCTTTGTTATCTTCTGCAGTTAAGTCATGACTGCAGTGTTTGTCAAGAGTCTCCTGAAAAATGCAAACAAGCTCTTTAGAAGGCCACACTGTTGTATATCGTTTACTTTTCTTTTTTTTATCAAGACCTGAGGTGCCGCAAATAATTCGCTCATAGTGAACTCATCAATGATCAAAAGATTGACAGTTAATTTGATAGTCGATTCATTTTGAGACTGGGGTTGTCAAAAATGTCGAAAAGTATTGAAGTTTTGATCTTGAATCGTTGTACAATATTTTATTGCAAAAGCATTGATAGTATTTATTTGCTATACAATATTACCGTTACTTACAAATGTTTCTATATGGAAAAGATTAGGTTTTACAAAAAGCTTTGGTTCCAAGATACAAAACAGTCCAACTTACGAAAGCGTTTGGTAAAATATCGAACCAATGATGTTGCCCTTTCCACCTATAATTTTTCTAAAATGCGCGCAAAGCATTTTTCGTCAAGCTACCCCCGGCATCATGGAGACGCAGCTCACCCTTTAGTCCACCAGTCCCCAACCACTGGTTCCCGAGCCACCTGGTGCCGGTCCGTCAAAGTAATAAATACAGTCATACCTCTACTTAGAAATGCCTTTAGGTTCGAAATTTACGAACATTTACATATAAAGTACACCTCTACTTACAAAACTTTCAAGTTACGGAAAAAGTTCTGGAGCCAATTAGTTTAGTAAGTAGACTGTACACATATACACACAAATTTTCCATCTGGCTTTCCTACTTGAAATGAGAAAAGTTGTTATAATAATAACGAATAATTGCCATTATGCTTGGGATTTGTTATTGTTGTTGTTTTGCAGTCGTTGACGTCGTTGGAGCGTCGACCCTACTCCCACACACAATTTTGTCTCAACGTATTTTCTGGCATGTATTTGTAAATTTCAAAAAATGATGACTGAATCAACGGCTTATATGCGCACTGGACTTAAAGCATTGCTATACTCCTTTTGACCAATAGATGTCAGTATTTGTTAGTTATTTTCTCTTTTGCAGTAAGAAAAAAACAACTATTCCTGGATCAATTTGTATAAAAACGTTTTTTTCCTGCATGTCCCCATATTTGCTTTTTGTGCCTATATTATTTTTCTGAAAATCTGCTTGTGAATGAATACATTGCTTTTAGGTGACTTAACTTTTCTGCTTACATTTAAATACAAACACCTGTACCTTGTGTCCTTGTTTTGTCAAAAACACGTTTGACACACTTATTAAATAACAGCTGTCACATTTTAGACAATTTCTTCAGCTGTTTCCCGTTTTGTATTACATTTCATTTCTCTTAGTTGCAACTACAGTTAGTCCAAGAGTAAATTCCAAATGTTAGGGCGTGTTTTTCACCTGGAGGGGGTCATCGTCGGTTTGAGTGCTGTTCTCCCTGCCACCGTTAGTCAACAAAAACGGCATCGAAATGCAAAGGAAGCAGAAAGAAACTAAATACTGAGCAAAAGTTCGACCGGAGTCCGTGAAGTACCACAAGAGGCCCAGAGTCAAAGCGATGCACAAGCGCCATCGATACATCGTTTCTTAGTCCTTCTCGTCTCTTTTCCTCCCCACTACGGCTTTCTTCGACTCCGAGTCCAGTCATGGAGCAAAATGTGGACCCTTCGGCTCGGTAACATCCCGCGAGATGGCGAGGAAGAGGCCCCGTTAATCTAGCAAGGGGCCAAAATACACCTAAAGGAACGGGCAAAGCGTCAAAGTTTGAGCGAGTCCACAACTGGGGAACGCTGAGCTATGATTGGCTGAGCTGGACCGCGTGGCACTTCAATGCCGACGGCGCCACCTAAGGGAGACTTTATGAAACCACTGAAAATTAAATGTCATTCACATTAATAAATATGAGACTGTATTCTATTTTGCATGTATTTTTGTGCATTAGTTAAAAAAACTTAAATTTTACTTATTTATGTACTGTATTAACTAATTTTAAATCTAGTAACAGGTGTAAATGACTCATTTCCAAAATGATGCACCCCCAAAAAATAGTAAAATACACATTTTGTTATTTTCTTTAATTGAAACTATATTTACCGATCTAGTTTTAATTAAAAAAAAAACAGATGTCATATCTTCAACCTGTTGCGGAGCTGCCAACTTCCGTCGACCCCATTTCAAGAGTACCCCAATCCCATTTCTAGAGTATTTCCGGCGTGAATGCGATTCACACAAAATCGACAAAATGTTCAAAACATATAAGCGTAGGACAATTTAAATCAAACTGTTATTGTCATGTTTTACATTAAAAGAGATCTTGTTGTTTAGCAAACTATTGAAAAATGACAGCATAATGAAATGAAGTTTATCTTTGTGTTTGGGGCCTTCTATTTGCGTTTTAGACAGTAGTAATTCCAACAAGTATGGTGTGAATTTCTAGGCTTTTAAATTGGAAATTTGGTGCTTTTCAGAAATATCTGCTTCAAAAAAAGGGGGATTTTTTTTTAGGATTTCCCGGAGTTTAGGGAGAATCCCTAAAGTCCCAGAGTTTGCGGTGCATTTCTTTAGAAACTCCTGAAATGTAGTAGTTGGCAGCCCTGCTGTTGTAAAAAAAAAAAAAAAAAAAGAAAATCAGATGCCAGGCAGTATGTTCACTCACTGAGTCACCTTTATTTCTTCGTTATCTTTCCTCTCATTGAGGGAACAATATGAACGCCTCTAAACAAAAACACACGACAAAACAGATTTTAATGCCCCACAGTGGTACAACTAGTAGCCGAATACTAGTTGGTCCCTTATAAATATATACTGTAGTCCTTCCCAATGTACAAAATACGTTAGACAGTGGCGATGAGGGCCCCTAAAGCGACACATTACAGCACTTTTTTGAGTTCGTCGTACAAGACCAGCACAAAGGCTCCGCCCATTCCTCGGAGCACGTTAGACCACGCCCCCTTAAAGAAAGCCTTGCCTCCTTCGTCACGGGCAATTTTGCGCCAGCAATCGATGGTGCCACTGTACATGATGTCAGCTGAGAGAAAAAAAACAATATCACAGAAAAATTCTGACGTATTTATTAATGTCTTAAAATGAACAGCAAGCATCTGAAAATTGGCCTTGCGCCGCTGTTTCCTCCGCAGCCGTTATTATGGGAGACGTAATAGCATTTTTTGTCTGCCGGGTGGCGCCAAAAGCCCTTCTACCAGGGTTGAAAGCTGTCCACTTTGTATAGCATTTTAGACTTTTACCTGTGCCCTGTGTGTGTGTTTGTGTGTGTGTGTGTGTGTGTGTGTGTGTGTGTGTGTGTGTGTGTGTGTGTGTGTGTGTGTGTATGTGTGTGTGTGTGAGAAAATATCTGCGGCATGGCATTTGTGCGGTTTTGAATTGCTTAATTTCCAATTTCCCCATACGCGGCTCGGAATGAGTACAATTAGGCTTTTTGTCGGGTCAATGATGACGACAATGCCTATTTTAGATTATTATTTGTTTTATTTTTATTAATAAGGGGAATTGCAATCACTAATAAGGAGAACATTTAGCTGAGGTGGACAGGTATGTAGGAAAATCTTGAAACATAGATAGTGGTTGTTGTGAGACACCCAATTGAATTGGATGCTTTTATTGCCATTATATGAGATAGAATATGAAACACAGATGGACCGACCTGGACTTGAACTTAGGACCCCAGAGCTGTGAGGCCGACACGCTAACCACTCGTTACATATATAGTTTTTTTTTTTTTTTTAAATATCACATAGCACAAAAAATGATTCAATATTTGTTCATTTGAGTTGGACTAATTGACTCACCTCCTTTACGTCCTGACTGCATCATCATTCGACGTCGGACTGTGTCGAACGGGTAAGACACCAGCCCGGCCACTGCGGTCACCGACTGAGCGATCATCCAGCTCACCATGATGTGCGTGTTTTTGGGATCAGGGAGCATGCCTGAAAAAAATCCATGTTGACGTCATTCATGAAAGTGTGGATGAGAGTGGCAGGGGTTGAAAAAGGGACACCAACGGACCTTTCGCCGTGTCATAAACACCAAAGTAGGCGGCCCTGTAAATGATGATCCCTTGCACGGAGACGCTAAAACCTTGGTAGAGCCCTTTGATGCCGTCCGACTTGCTGATCTTGACCAGGCAGTCACCCAAGCCTTTGAACTCTCGCCCGCCACCCGCCTTGCCGACGTCAGCCGCCAGACGCGTCCTGGCAAAATCCAGCGGGTATACGAAACACAGGGAGGTGGCCCCCGCGGCGCCGCCAGAAGCCAGGTTGCCGGCAAAGTAACGCCAGAACTGCTTGTGTTTGTCCACGCCATCAAGGAAGATCTTCTTGTATTTGTCCTTGAAGGCAAAGTTGAGGGCTTGCGTGGGGAAGTAGCGGATGACGTTGGCTAGATTGCCACGCCAGAAGGCCAGGAAGCCCTGCTCCTTGGGGATGCGCACCACACAGTCCATGATGCCCTTGTACTGCATGTCCGCAGAAATCTGTTTGCTTGCATGTTGGACCTGTCGTGGTTAAGTTATTCATTAGCATGACTTAAAATGGTCCAAATTCTTTATTTATAAGCATCTGACCTCCTTGATTGCCATTGACGAGAATAGACATCCAATCCTTTTGAACCAGGACAGACAAAGCAGCTTAAATGAATTGTGGGTGAACAGATTTGGGACATCTCTAGTTTTATATGATTGGACGTTTACTATCGCCAACTGAACTGAAGGAGTTTGATAGAAACATTTTCTTTTTTATAGTTTTTTTTTGGGGTGGGGGTGCTCAAAAAAAGAAAGTTGTGCAAGTTTTCCTTCTTGAAGATATTAGAAGCCGGTAATTGTAATAATAATATATACAAGGTGTCCCCAAAAAATATATGCACACTAAAAATAATTGTAAATGTGGTGGTTTATTAGAATTTTATTGTTTCAAAACAGTTTCATACACACAAACACACACATACACACACACATATACACACACATATACACACACACACACATATACACACACATACACACACATACACACACACATATACACACACACATACACATAAATATAAGTAGAATATATAATCGGAATGTTATTGACCTGAAGCAGGAGTTTGACCCTCTCAATGGGGGCGACGGCGGTCTTGGAAATAGCGGCAGCGATACCACCGGCCAAGAAGTCCTTGGCGAAAGAAACTGCTTGTTCACTCATTCTCTTGGCTTACAAAAAAAACGTTTAAAAAATAATTTAAAAAAGTAATGCGTAAGGGGGGAAAAAAAAAAGGAAAATAACCGCCTCCGGTTGAAATGACCAGAGAACAAGAAGGGGAGAAGAGTTTTAAAGAGTTGAAGGCTGAGGACAAAACCTCCCATTTTCCCTATCGGCTGGCATTGGTGGAGCATAAGGGAGTGGGCGGTGTTTGTCCTCTGAAGAATTTGACTGCAGTCTCAACATACGATGTTTCAAGACTACAAACAGACGTAAAGTTACTGTGCCTGCACTTTTCCCTTTACTAATTGTCTGAAAAAAAACATCTGTGTGCTTCAATACAAATTTTAGCTGTTGTGATAAAATCAAATGTCATTTGATAGTCAAAGTCTCCATGTCATGTGAGGTTGTCAATGCTGTAGTAGTGCATAAAGGTCACCCCATCTGTTAAACTACTTTAGCTTTCACTCGTCAAGTTTGCACATGTGGAAAATTAAATAACTGAATCAGCTGATCACACGCATGCGTCACTCACACTAATTTTCCATGAAGCCACAAAGCAAGTAACTTTTTATGAACTGTTTATTGATTCAATCAGAATCAATGCAAAAAAAAGTCAAATACAAAAGAGCATTTATCAAAACAGTTTTAAATTTCCAAGCATCAATTTACAGAAATAAAGCTGTTTTGCGAATTAATATTAAGGCACGTCATGGTTTCAAAGAGTCCTTTATGGCAGCTAAATTAAACAGCCATTCACAGTGTGAACCCTCTAATCTAATTTGAGTGGAAAAGATGAATTAATATTCCCTATCAAAAATGGGTTAGAGATCTATTGCTGTTAATGCTGTGCAAGTTAAACCAAACAAGAATACATACAAAATGTGTTAATAGGTAAATAACTTAAAAGTTGTGTAAAAATTGAAATAAATAAATCGGGATAGGTCCATTTTGAAATATGATGTGCATCACCAGCGGTTTCCGATGTCGGCGCGAAAGCTCCTGTTCCTCAGGTAGCGATTGACTTCCTGGAGTTCGGCCGGGCCCAGGCTCTGATCCACGCCGGGTGCCGGCGTGTAGCTCAACGGCGATACGATGTAACCATTGCGGTACAGGCAAAGCTGCTTGCACAACTCGAAGCAGGCAAAGAGGAGTCCGAAGTAAGGTACAATCTGAAAAAAAATGGCACAATTCACAATTTAGTCCGGAGAGAATTACAATTACAATTTACATAAAGTACTGCTCTATTTACCAAATTTTCAACTTACGAAAAAAGTTCTGGAATCAATTAATTTCGTAAGTAGAGGTACCATTGTATTTCAGAAGTGCGTCTACACAAAGACAAACTCATTATATTTGAACAAGTGATATTTTATATTACATTAGTCATATAGGGGCAGTCAGGTGGAAGAATGGTTAGTAGATCTGTCTTACAGGGTTCAACCCTTGAGGGGTTCTGACCCTTTTTGTGGGGCTTGCATGTTCTCCCCGTGAACTTTTGTTTCCCAAATCCCAAAAACATTCATGCAAGGCTAGTTGATCATGTTAAATTGTTCCCAAGTGTTTCTGCGTATTTCTGAGAGAAATGAACAGCTAAAACACCATTATTGGAAATCTTTATGGGGGACAGTTCGCCATTTTCCAAAGTAGTTAGGCTGCATTTACAGACACTGACTGATTAAATATGATGATGAAAATGCACATTGAGTTTTATGTCTTCACAAACGCGATCCCAGAATTGTCCGTTTGGACTTTTGCATTAAAGCACTTGCAGCCACCTTGACATTTAAGCTGAAACCAGAGAACGCAGCACACTGTTCCCAGGGTGAGTTTGCCCTCATGATACCCCTGCTATTAATTACTCGCTTGGCATTGTTTCTCGTGCGACCCTCTCGCCTGCCTTCCGCTGGGCACATTTCACCTCCTACTTGTAAATATGGAGCGAACCAAACTTTGAAATGGGCTCACCTTGACTTGAACCCTAGTAATCACAGTCAAAAATGCCATGGAAGGAAGGGAATTAGTTTAAGGAGTGCTTTATAACGGGTGAAGAGGATTGCATCTTAAGGTCATGTGTATTGTATTTTTCATGTTTCGGTAACAACCCGTTTTTTAAATTTTATTTAAGTGAACTGTCACAAGAGCTGTGGAAAAAAAATGTGATACAAAATTAGGCTTTTGATTTTGAACACTTACAGGGCACTTATTTAATTCATTAGCTACCATTGACGATGGTAGATGTCCAATCCATTTTTGATGGGAGGGGTGAATGAGCTCATTCCAGCCAGTCAAAATGGAGAAGGATGATGGAGTAGCACTGAAACATGAGTAGTCTGAGCCAGTTCATCCCGTTTAAGTGACTTGGATCTCCATCATTGTCAATTGCAATTTAGCCTTCTTGTACACTTCATGTACACTTTTGGATTTTAGGGCATTTCTTGCATTTTCTGGTATATTATGTAGTCACTGCCTATTGATTTGAGGACATTTCCAGGTGATGTTCTGTTGATTTTGGGTAATTTCCTATTGGTCTGTTGTCTCCTTAGGTTACATCCTGCAAATGTAGGATAATTTCCTGACAATTTGCTATTTATTGGTGGCTGTCGATTGAATTTGGGGCTTTTTAAAGAGAATTCCAGGTTGATGCAGTCTGATCTTTATTTTGGATTTATTTCCACAGGTAGTTTTGTATGAGGCATTTCTTATTTTTGTATATCATTTACTTTTATCTATTTCTTGACTGATTATTTATTTTGAAATTCTGGCAGCTATGGTCTTCCATTGCTTAGGCCCGCAAACTGTATGCTTGACAGTTGACACCCCTGTTCCACACAAATGATAATGTCAGGGCGTACCTTTATGGTGTTGGCAGCAAGTCCGCCCCAGAGAGAAAGCACACCCTTATTTTTGACCACCTGTACGAAGCAGTCAGTTACACCGTTGAAATGTACGTCCACGCCACCGTAATGTGGAAGTCGGGAACTCTGCGCCTGCAAGGACGACCACACGTGTTAACGTCTCTCCTGCTTCCGGCGAGAAATACCGTAATAATACAGAGTCAGAGCACTTCATTTACTCCTCCCATTCTGGAAAATATCCCGCCGAGGTCTATAACAGCACGAGAAACTAGTTCGTTTTCATGACGAAGCCGGCAAATGACTTGGAACGGTAGTGGGGGAAAAAAAACAAGGACAGAGAAAAGCAATATAATACAATAGACAATATACCTATCTAATAGCCACCTGATTGTGTAGAGAAGGGGTGGCCAAACCGGTCCTTGAGGGCCGCTGTGGGTGCAGGTTTTTGTTCCAACCGATCCAGCACAGGAACTTTGACCAATGAGATTTGTGCAGAAAACAAGAAGCACATGACTGCAATCAACTGATTGCACTTGTAGGACACCAGATTGGTGAAAAGGTGTCCTCTTGATGGGTTGGAATGAAATCCTGCAACCATTACTGCCGTTTGTGGAATAGTTTGGACACCACCCCTGCTGTAGAGGTTCACTCGCTGGACTTCGGTTCAGTGGGCATGGGCTCGATTCCTGCTGGTGGCGGTATGATTGCAAGTGTTGATGGTTGAATGTGGGCCCATTGGCCCTGGGGCTAACTGGCGACCACTCTGGGGCTGCGGTGCCCAAACTTTTTCACACCGCGGACTGGTAAAGCCCTTTCTATTTTCTCGCGGACCGGCGTATGCGGAGGGCGACAACTTAAGACAGAAGTGTGGAGGAGGCTTAATGCTCCATGGATGAGGTCCACGACGGCAAAAAATAAGTCCCAAGCACTCTAAATTGCCCTTAGGTATTAGTGAGAGCGTGAATGGTTGTCCATTTCCTTGTGCCCTGCAATTGACTGGTCACCAAAAGAGGATTTCCCCCACCTAGGGCCCATAGTAGGCTGCGATAAAGCCTAGAACCTCTCACGACCTTCGTTAGGATAAGCCAGGGGTGGAGAGGCCTTATCCAGTCTGTTTTTCATGTCTCACTCCACCTGAATCAAATAATCGGGATCAGCATGAAGCTTCTGGACAGCTTGACAATGAATTGATCATTTTATTCAGGTGTGGTAGAGGAGGGAGATATGGAAAACAGACTGGATAGGCGCGCTCGATCGAGGACCGGACTTGACCACCCCTGGGTTAAGTAGTTTGGCAAATGAATGAATGAACAGAATTTTAAATGTACTCATGCTTTCCTCCAATGCTATAAAATAGGTTTGTTATCTATTTTGCCTACCATTGACAGTGCACGATGTCCAATGGATTTGCATTTGTGATAATTCATATCTACCATTTCAAATGGATCGGATGTCTACTGGTGTAAAATCTCAGAACAATTCGAAATATTATGAGGAGAGCACGCGGGGTGTGTTTCAAAGTCATACGGCTGATAGACAGGGTCTATCTTTAGACGTTTTATCTAAAGCGTCTACTTCGGCATTCCCAGCTGCCACCCGCCAATAATATTGTACACACTTGGAAGCAAATGAAGAACGGTGTGCCGGGTGCTGCCATTGTTACGGGGTGTCCTTGAAAACCCTTCCTTGGAATGGAATTTTTTCTCTGGGATCAGGATGGATTGATGCTCTATTGTGTCCTTTAATATTTTCCCTGTAGTTGCAATGCCATTTTTTGTTCTTTTCTTAATACTTCAAAACAGGAACAGAAAATGGTAACTTACTTGCATTTTGCGTTTAACAGTCTCAAACGGGTAGGAGAGTGTTTGTGCCACGGCTGCCGCCAAGCAGCCGTTGATGAAGTTTTGCAGAGGAGATAAGCGGAAAGGAGGCTCCAGCCACACTCTGTCCACATTGGTGTACACCAGGTAGCATCCCAGCGAGAACGGAAAAGCACCTAGGAACAAGTATAAAAATTTAAAAAATATTCAAAGAAAAGGCCTAGTAGAAAAGTGGCTAGCACATCCGCCTCACAGTCCTGGGGTCGAGGGTTCGATCCCAGGTGGTCCTCACTGTATGTTTGCATATACCCTCTGGGTTTGAGTGAGTATTCTCCGGGTACACCAGTTTCCTCCCACATCCAAAACACATGCTTGGTAGGCCGCTTAAACACTACAAATTGCTCCTATTAGTATGTTAGAGTGTGAATGTGAATGGTTGTCCGTCTCGTTGTGCCTTGCAATTGGCTGGCCACGAATTGAGTTCCTATAGTGGGTTGGGATAGGCTCCAGCACCCCCCAGCGACCATTGTGAGAAAAGGCAGTTCAGTACAGCTGTTATGACAAAAATTGTTATCACGATAAAATAAATGATCAGTCTATGTTGATAATTATCACGATAACTATCATCTTCTTTTCTTTCAAATTTGAAACTTCTGCCAATCAATATATTACTTTTCTCCTTATTCCATCATAAAAGTTTGATTTATTTAATAAACGAGAGCACATATTAATGAACATTTTCATATTCACCGTAATGAACATATAAAAATCAGACATCCCCCTCCTTACACTATGAAAATTAAAAAAATCATACAGTAGTTTTCGTTTCAACCGAGCAGCGCTGACACGTACCCAAGACGGTGAGTGAGAATCCCCTGTAGAGGGCTAGCAGTCCTTCAGAGCTTTGGATCTTGGCCAGTGTGCGCATTACGCCCACGTACGAAGGTTCCCTGCAGTTCTGGGCGATCAGCCTGGTTTCGGCCACCTCTAGAGGATACGTGAGCAGGGCCGCGGCCACGCCAGCAAGCCCGCCCGCCATGATGGCCCTCGCCTGGGAGATGACGCCCACTTGGTCTACGTGGAGGTGGACGATCCTGAACACAAATGCAGGATTATAAACTCAAAACTCACTAGAGCAAGGGTGTCCAAACTGTACCCCACAACAAAGGATGAAAATATCATTCATTTCATTCATGTTGAGCAAATTACCTACCAAGATGTCTTACATTATGATATTTTGAGAGAAACGTTGTAACATTACGAGATTGAAGTTATTTTTGTGGCTTTATTTTTAATTTAAATGTTGTTTGGTATAACGGAAATCAACTCTTGGCGACGTAAAATTTGTATGATCACAAAACTGCTTTTCATGTCATATTAAAAAGATAATCTTGGGAGAAAAACGTCATAAAATTGCGGGAACAAAATTACTTCTTTCTACATCACGTGAAAGAAATTCTTTGGGGTCCGTCGTTTTAAACCGTTGCAAACTCCACAAAGGTAGACCGACCTGGATTTGAACCCAGGACCCCAGAGCTGTGAGACCGACATGCTAACCACCCAACTTTCTAGACAATTCTGTTCAAACTGGCAGCACGTCGAATAACCAAGAGAGTTGCACTAGTAACCACGAGAGGGCGTTGAAAGCAACACGACAGCAGGCTTGAGCACCACAAAAAACAACATGATACATATTTAAAATGCAGATATTCAGGCTTTAGCCAGGAATAAGAAAACCATTGAATTATGCTGTTACTGTATTTTTTCCCTTGCCAAACTAAACACTAATGTTAGTTGTACTGTATGAAGAGAGAAACTTCATCATTTGTAATTATAATACAAGGAAATAAATGAACCCCTTCATTGTCATCCTCCACTTCTCGGAAAATAAACTTTTTTTTATTACATATTATAAATATAACAATTGACAGGCTGGTGTTGCAAGCATGTCCGTGTATATTTATCATCACGTGGCCGCTGGTACATCACGTTGTGCCCGATAGTAACCTAACATAGTAGGAGTTCTAAATTTATACCCTTAGGGAAGGCTATAACAACAATAACAAGTATGATGTATCCCAAAACGCCATTCCTGAAATGGATAATTACCACTATTTTTTTGTTTCAACGATAATTAACTATTTCAAATTAGATCACTAAGCAAGATACTGCAAATATTGTTGTCATATTCTTGATTTATCGCCCCCCACCCAACGAATGGGCGCTAAGGGTACGACAGAAAATAAAGGCTGCCTATTGGCTAGAAAAAGATCAGGTCCTCTCAGAATACAGGAAGTGGGTCATTAAAAATACATTTACGAAATATAAATGTATTTAATACATTTAGATACACATTTTATAAAACCTTTTTCTCAAATGGCGAGAGTATAAACTACTGACTTTTGGATCTTTTCGCCATATAATCTTGCAACACCGACGTCACACAATTACATTTCCCACATTGTCTGAGAAAATAAAGCCTCATGATTGGCTAAAAATGACGGGCCTTCGAAAAACAGGAAGTAGACGATAACGTCAAAACAAACTACTACTGCTGCACCTACAAAAAAATCGTCTATTATTTATTTGGACACGCATTTCGTTGTAGTATGCACTTATTGAGTATTAATAATTCAACATGCTCACTTTTGGCACGGCACACCACACAAACTTTTAAACCCGACCTCACAACTTTAAGATGATTTGGAAAAAATGCCTCCCATGTCAATAAATGACACAAGGTTTCTAATTAAAGGGCTTTTAAAATATATATACTTACTTTCTATAGGTACTCAAGTGGACTGCCGTGTAGGGAAACAAACGAAGACAAGAGGTGAGGTTTCCTTTCCAAAAGCCTTTGAGTCCCTCATTTTGGTAGATGAGGAGAAAAGTCTGCCCGAATCCCTTTTTGCAGTGAAATGTTCCCACCTGACTTTTAATCTTCACCACTTCCAGGGGCGACGTAGCGCTTTTGCTAAATATTCCCGAAAAAGCGACGCATGAGAAGCTTTGCCAACTGGTTAGTCTGTTGTCCTTTTTAACCGAGCCCATCACCGTTTGGCCTTAAAAGACGACGCCCAAAATCATTTAAGTCGTTCGGAACGCTGTTTACGCTCACATTTTATTTGTGGAGGAGAATGACGTCACCCGCACAAAGACGGAAGTGACATTGAGGCTACGCCAAAAGCCACCCTGCCGTCCTGCCTAAATTTCATTTTCTTAAAAAAAGAAAAAGAAAATAATTCAATTAGCGTTCTGTATGTGGGTCATAAAATCCATTGAAGGGAGGAAAACAAACTCTAATTTATTGGAGTTAACATGCTAGTAGTATACCATTTAGTTCCTCTTTTGTCGCCTCCCAATGTCGTCACTGTGCGACATAGTTCAATTCTATATTCAACAGTAAAAACGATTTTTAACCATTGAAGATACATGAATTTAGAGACAAATTCATATATTTACGTCCATATTTTTTATGTTTTCATGCACATATGTGCAGAGTGACAGAAAACCATTCGCACGCCCAAACAATACACTTCTTGGTGGGAATTTCCATCATCAAAGTAAGGCAAAGGCTTTGCTTTTATGTACTAACCATAGTGATTTATTTTTGACACTCCAAGTCCGCCATTGGCGTGACTATTTGTCTTTTTTTTTAAAGGTTGAAGTGCACATGACACTTTTTTCCACAAGAGGGCGACAACGCCTGCAAAATGAACAAACACGGGGATCCCAGCAAACAAAAATTGAAGCCTAAGTGAATTATGTATTCATCCAAGGCAAACACAGGAAAAAGCGGCATGCACCCACTGTTTAATAATGTTTTCTGTAAATGAAGCTCCAAAACTCAATCCCAAAATTTCCCGAATGACCGTCAATAACATTTATAGAAATAGCAACAAAAACTAAAAGAAAATGGTATAAATGTGGAAAGAAGGGAACAAACAGCCACCCAAAGATAATTCGAATG
Organism: Stigmatopora nigra; assembly: GCF_051989575.1. NCBI lineage: Eukaryota > Metazoa > Chordata > Actinopteri > Syngnathiformes > Syngnathidae > Stigmatopora > Stigmatopora nigra. The sequence goes on from NC_135521.1 coordinate 2,696,496, forward strand.
AAGAAAATGATCGAAACAGGCCATCTCAATTCCAGCCACGGGCAGGACAAATGATGAAAAATGGCGTTGGCGATGTTGGAAAATGAAAAAGGGAGACAGAGACGGATGAGTGGATGCTCACATGTATGAAGGAACGTCAAGGAACACGGGACCGAGACTTTCCACGGATTGAAAAGTTTGCTGTCCTCCGGCCAAATAAATCAACATTTTTTTGCACCATTTCTGTTGTCGCAGCTGTGCATCTTGGGTCAAATTCCTATCTAGAAGATGGGAATGATAGGAAACTCTAGATTTGTTTCAAGTAAAGTTTTTGGCTATTTTTCTTTAATGGATGAGCACACACGCTGTTCGACATCTGACTCCAGTATATAGTACCTAATTTTTAGCGAGCATTTTTTTTTAATGTTAGGGGCATATTTTAATCCAAACAAAGAGTTATTTTCTAGGTAGGTTTCGTGTCAGATACAAAGCTAACTTTGTTGGACAACGGATCATCGTATGTTAAGCAGCAAGAAATTGAAGGATTTAGCAATTCAAATAAAAGTAAATATTAGTTGGATTAGGTAAGTCAATTGAGTAAATACAAACAAGATAAATAATCACTGTGAGTACATAACACCACTAACTCTGACAGTAGGCCTGGTCATCACAAGGAGACCCGCAAAAAGCCTGAGGAAGGTTTTTAATGTATTTATTTCAAACCATCTTTGTGTTATCATCTATCCCATAGCCTCGACCTCGATGGGCAAGTTAATGAGAAGGAAAAAGGGACGGCAGACTGCGGATGGCCCAAAAGGTTACATCTTTCCTCCGCCGGCTCGTAGCGAAGCGTAACGCCTCATAATGCCCAAATGCCATCCATCGATCACGCTGGCGCCAGACCAGCCGGCGGCGTTAACCGTCAAGGAGACTTTGATCGCCCTCAGGTTAATGTGCAGCACTAAATAACTCCAATACGCAAAGTTCTCATGTTACGGTGTCCTCCACCTACAAAGTTTGTAGACATGCTTGCACCTTGTCCCCTCTTCCATCAGATTTTTTGAACTATTTAAAAATTTTGTTAAAGTGTCAATCGTTGGTGACTAAAGCACTCATCACAACATATTTAATAGGGTGCAATGAAACCGTCAAAATAGGCTGGACCAAAATAGGATGATGAGAACAAATATTAATTGATATGGATGTTCAAATAAAGTGTGAGTATTGCAGTGGGCACATTTTCATGTTGCGGTACAAACAAGACATTGTTCAGGCCCAAAGGAACCTACCAGAATGGATCAAATCTTTACTACGTAATGAGCATTTCCGATCTAAAATGTTGCAGATGTCAGAATGCCACAAAATGCAGAGGTAATGACCGAAAATCAACAAAAAGACACTTATAATCAGCCTAAAATGAACAAGGAAGAGACATTAAGTTAACGACTGCATACCTGTCAACCTCTGCCGATAACTGCCCTTATAAATGATTATGATTCCCCGTACAAACCCCCCAAAAAACGTACAAGCACCGTACGACGCATGTTTACTCGCGGTAACTCGTTTCTTACTATGTGGCTCCTCCATGCTTGCTTCCACGATATTTACTCTATGTATATCTACGCATGTTTATGTCATCCTTTATCGATATTGCTGTACGCAATGCTAAAAAAATACATACGATCGATGACGGTAGCGTCGTTGGCTACCAGCCTAAGAGACTATCTGGATTTTAGCCAAAACAGTCGTGTTGAGATCGTTTTTCATAAATATTGGCGATTTTTAAAAAAGTTTCTCCCCGTACAAAAGTCGGTGTACAGCGTACATGATTTGAAATGGTAAAAAACCGTATAAAATACATATAAAACGTACAAGTTGACAGGTATGCGAATGCCGCTGACAATGATAGACAAACATTTCATGTAAACTGGAAGGACTGGCTGTGGATTTAAGTTCCATTTCACGTCCAATCCATTTGGCCTGAGACCTGTGGTTCATTGCCCCTCTCAAGGAAAACATTTTGAGGGTTTGTGATCAGATTGAGGTATACACAAATCAAACGAGAAGGTAACGCACGTCCGTTTGATTGTTGGAGGTGTTCCACGGTGCAAACATCCCGCGGCCGTGCACGTTGACATTTGCCGGCGAATGTTTGCTCTGATTTGAGCCGGCGGTGATTTTAACGTCGCGGTTTGTTTTGCCAGAAAGTGGCGGGGCAGCCGAGCAGAAAATGACATTTTAAAAAGCGCTTGATGCCTCTGCCGGGTCGTGTGGCCTTTTTTTAACACCGCCACCCCCCCCAAAGTATGAAAAAACAGAAACCATTATCGCATTACTGTACAACGCTGTTTTCACAAATAAACATTTGGGGGCTTTAGTTTTCATTTTGATTAGAAACCAGCGAGATTGAGTCAAAAAGCCAAATGACGGAGTACTTTTGTCGTAAAAGTTTGGGCTCAAGTTAGAAATGATGACTAAAGTTTTGAGACACATTGATTCTAATGAAAGATGAAGTGTCTCAGGACATTTTTAGAACCGATTAATATCGTAAAGAGGGGAACCAGTGGACAGAAATTCTACAGTTTCCATCATTTATTAGAAATATTTGAGCGTATGGAAGGAAGGAAGTAGACAATTTTGCTGTTTTGATCACAACACTTGCCCGAAGGCAGTTTTACCAAGTGACAAATGGTGTATGGCCAATGAATTGGATTGTTCTTTGGGTTTAATTGCAGGAAGTATATCAAAGCAATGTGGCGTTGTTGACCCAGGCTCTAGTAAGACTTCCTGTTTTAATTTCTGATGAGAAGAAATATTGGCTTTTTAATAGGTTTGCTTGTAGAGTTGAGTGTCGTAAATGCAGTAGATCCCATGTTAATGGATTCTAAGATGCTTCCGTGACTGGGCTATCCTTCTTTGTCAGTCTTAGGGGACGTGTAAAGGTGTTTTTAACATCCAGTTTCAACCCTAAAGGTAAAATCGTGTGTTATTTGGGACCTATTTCCCCCTCTGACCAACTTTCAATGTTGTATTCCAACACATCGCATGACAAACACTACGAGTATTCCTTTTCCGTTGATTCATACCGCCTCTACCATATCCGGTCCTCCTATTACGTCATCGGATTTTAAGTACGCATTATTATCGTAATTCTCATCGTGGTATAATTTCAATACTATTGTGAGTCTTAATTATTTATTGTCTTAGTTGTTTATTTTCTTAATATTCCTTGTCTAGATTCTATCCTTTAATGCGTGTAAACAATCTGGGATGGTGGGACTTTAAGGGTTAAACACCTGAGAGTTGACGCATTCGCCCCACGCTCGCTTGATTGATGGGTTTCTCCGAGGGAAAGTATTTATTACTAAAGCTGGGATTTTTTTTAAAGAGGCCTTTTAAAAGCGGCGGCTGCCATAAATCAGTGGCCGATCCCGCCGTTGCGCTCCCTCTGGAATCCATTAGTGCTATTATGTCAGCCTAAGTGGACGAAACGGCTTAATCCGGTATCGATCCGGAGCTGCTCGTCCCGTCTCGCCCTCGGATGGCGACCGCTCACGCGTGATGCCGACCGACCAGCCGAGGAAGCTCATTAGAGACGCTGACCGTGTGTTAGCGTGTCCAACCACGGCAAGCGGGAGATGGCAACTCGATGTGGATAAACTGCAGTGAGCTAGAAATGCAACTTGAGTATCATCATTAATTACTGACCTTTACATTTTCATGTTCTTAGGATATTTTTCATGTAATTAATTATTTTCATTTCATCTTCATTTTCTGAAGACTTGAGTCTAATTAAGGTCACGGGGGGTGCATTTTCTGCAAGAAAATGTATTGGTGGTCCGCCAGTCGCAGGGCAAAAAGGAGGCGGACAACCATTCCCACTCATACTCATATTAGGGCAGTGCTTCTCAATTATTTTCTGTTAGGCCCCCCCTAGCAAGAAGAAAACTATTCGCCCCCCCCCCCCCCCCACTTCCCACCGTGACTATAAATAAAATCATTTTATAAAATTGTTATAAGTACAACATTTTATCCTTATTAACATTAAAGAAAGGGGAAAAAAGAAAGAAATATAGTCAAACTTACAAAGAATAACTTTATTAAATCTTGTTTTAAGTCTGCAACAGAAAAGATTTTAAGTGCATCAATGCCTGAAATAAAAAATAAATGAGAGCGCCACTGCCAGCTACTGTAGTGGATGCGCAATTACACTTTATACTAGTACGGCCAAATAAAATCCTGTTCCCCAGGGTTACACGCGCCCCCCCCCCACGTATCGCACCACGCCTCCCCAGGGGGGCGCGCGCCCCACTATTTGAGAAGCACTGTATTAGGGGCAATTTAGAGTGTCCAATCAGCCTACTATGCATGTCTTTGGAATGTGGGAGGAACCCAGAGTACCCAGAGAAAACCCACGCAGGCATGTTTGCGTGTTATCATTCACCCGTAAATTTGAAGCAAAATAGTGAAATTCATCTTCTGTACTTTGACCTACAACCCCAAAATTGAATTGCCCTTTGCAAGTTTAATACAGTTTTTAAAAATTATTCGACCGGAGGTAGTTGATAGGCGGGATTCTGTAAGTGTCTGCACTCCGTCTGCGTCGTAAAATTCATGAATGGTTCTTTCAATTGGTTCATTTTTAGTGGTTAATGGTTCTTTTTAGGAATTTGAAATTTGGATTCTTACTCAATCACGGGAGTACACAAATATATTTTTAGTATTGCAAATTTACAAAAAATAGTTACAAAAATATTTGTCTATGTAATTCTACGCGATTTTTCCACAAAAAAAAAGCATACGATGAAATTAGTCACAAAAATAAAAAACCTGATTGACCGCCTCTGGTCGATTATACTTACTATGTTACCTTTATTTTTTGGAGTTACGTATGTCGAGCACAACTGAAAGACAGAGAAGTAAAAACATCTACCTTCACCTTCTGCAGTTTTGACTGATTTGCGACGGTGAAACCAAAGTACAAAATAAACCGAAAAATGATTCAGCAGGATTCAAGTCATTGTTTGTTGTGTTAACAAGAAAAGGACATCAGCACGCTGATCTAATAGAACATAAAGACAGACTAATATGTAAAAATAAAACAAAAAAAAGGAAAAAATATTCCCTCAGCATTCAGCATCAGCCACGAGAAATAATTCCTGTTATTTTCTAACAACTGGGGAGCGCGTGAAGACTCATTATAGCAGCGAAATAAGCATAATGGTGGTCATGTTTGGGAAGATTGCATGGCCGCATGTAAAATAAAAGTGCTATTTGCCGCCTGTCTTCAAAAACAAAAGGATAAATATGTTCCATTTTCGCCAACTTAGCTCTCATTTCACGCTGTTTTCTCGCATTTCATTTCACGCTCGGTTTCAAACTATTTATAGATGACGTGGAGGAGGTCGCTCGCTCGGTCGGTCGGGAGGGAGGGAGGGAGGGAAAGGGGTACTGAAGGAGGGAGGCCATTACTGCTCGTGCGCGAGCGTGGGCAGCGTCACATAAAAATCACATTCCGACACAAATTGAGCGAAAGCCAGCTTAAGATCGGGGAATAATGTGTTGCCGGGGAGCCATCATATTCCAAAGTAGGACCAAAAAAATGGCAGGTGCTACGAAATGTTTCACCTCAGCGGATGCAATTTATTAAGCAACTTCCTTTTTTTTATGGAAAGGCATGGAACGCAATTATCTCATTGGATACTACTTGTTTGTTTTTGTACTGTAGCCGTGTTAACTGTTTATTTTATGTCATGTTTCAAACATGGCACATTGAATGCGAGTGAGTCCACATATTTTTTTTTTGAGATGTGAGAGGAAACTGGAGTACCCGAAAAAAAACCCACACAGGCCCAGGGAGAATATGCAAACTCCACACAGGTGACCCAACTTGGATTTGAACCAAGGACCCCAGTTAATGTAAAATACTTTATATAACTTTAAAACAAAAAGATATAAAAGACATAGAATTTTGTGTCGCTAACCGAATTTGCATGTTGAAGAATGTTTTCATATCTACCAGCAAACGAGTTGACAAGTTTTGTCAAACCTTAAAATTTCAATACCACCGCCTATTCTGACAAGGGTCACAGGGGTGCTAGAGGCTATTACAGCCTATGGACACCGGGTGAAGAACACCCTGAATTGGTGGCCAGCTAATTTTCATGTTTTACAGCCCTTCTATTCTATTCTATTGTTTTTTAAATTACATTTAAATAGTTCTTAATACATTCCTTTTCAATTTACTTTATACTTTATACTTTTTAATTGAATGTTTTTACAACTTCCCTTGATTTGCTTTGTACTTTGTGCTTTTGCTTTGCTGTTCTGTCTAATCACCCTCTTGCTATTGCCATAATGTAATTTCCCCAATACGGGATGAATAAAGTTATCCAATCCAATCCAATCAATCTTACTTCACTCTCATACCTAGGTGCAATTCAGTGTGTCCAATAAGCCTACCAAGGATGTTTTTGGGAAGTGGGAGGAAACCAAAGTACCCGGAGAAAATCCACAAAAGCTCAAGGAAAACATGCAAACTTTGCACAGAAAACTCCAAACTTGTGATTGAATCCTCGATCTAAGAACTGTCAGAATGACGCGCTAACCACTCGGCTACCAGGCTGCTGACTCAAGTTATTTTAACACTTTAAAGCCCAAACCACTAAATAATTAGCAGCAATTAAAAAAATATTTAAACTCTGGGCTGGGTGGCTGAGTGGTTAGTGCGTCCGCCTCACAGTGGGAGGCCTGGGTTCAAATTCAGGGAATAAAAATATCACAACACTCAAAATTCATGTAAAAAATATGATCCGTTTGGTAAAATATGGTTAAAAATTGATGAAGGTAGCATGAGACCAAGGCGTCACTCTTATATTAGTGACAGATAAATGTCTGTCTCAGTGACACACAGAAGTGGCCAATCACTGACTAACGGTGTGTTTGTGTTCTTCTGTAAACCGCAGACTTTGCGTTTAAAATGTCGATGGTTCTTTCCCAAGACAGCAGTGGCGTCCGCTCTGGCCAGCGTGGTGCCAAGCGGCTGATTCGGCGGGAATGGAAAAACCAGGCCACCCGAAGAGGAATGTCGGAGGAAGTTGCCGACTGAGCAGCTTTAAAATTAGGTTTGATGAAGTACTCCGTGTGTGTATACCCAACAAAGTATACATGCTAAATCATGCCATATCATGTGACTGAATGGGCGCAGTGGCCTACATGTTAAAAATACAAATTAGCGATGCCGTTGTTTGACAAAAAATTGAAAGTGTCCCCAACTGGTAAATGTGATGATGTCATCCTTACTCCAAACAGGCAAAATAAAGGACAAAAAAAATCAGGACTCCTCTATAACTTTCATTTTAAATTTAAAATAGATAATTTGTTACTAAACTAAGAGATAATGATTTTGGATATGTAATTAATAATTCAAATTATTATGAACACTTTAGAATCCACTAATTAAGTACACTAAGAAGAACTTAAGGGGTTGGGAATCTTTTTGACTGAGAGTCACAAACAATTCATATCCTTAAATATAATTCCATGGCCAGACTTAAAAACAAAAAAATCAATCCGTTCATTCTTGGTGGGTAATTTCAACACTTTTAACGTTTAATTATTATCTAATTTCTTTTAATAACATTCTTAGGGTGTTGCTAATCAATGAGCATACGCATGGGAGTGTGTGTATATATATATATATATATATATATATATATATATATATATATATATATATATATATATATATATATATATATATATATATATATATATATATATATATATATATATATATATATATATATATATATATATATATATATATATATAGATATATATATATATATAGATATATAGATATAGATATATAGATATATAGATATAGATATATAGATATATATAAAGCCTCTTGTTCATATAGTATCTATTCAAATATTCAAATTTGATGTCCCTGGCTCCATTTTCCTAACTGGAGGCGGGACACAGAATAAATACTCATTCTTTGCAGAGAAGCCTCTGCTGAATCCATCTGAATGATTGATTATACCACGGCCAGCGCCTCCTCCGTGGCCCCATGGTAAAAAATAAAAGCGAGTGTAGATTCGCTCTTGGCCGCCGCTTGCAGACATTTCCAAAATAATCCTGTTAAAATTGCTATTTGGAGAGGCGGAGCAGAGCATAAAAGGATGAAGCAGCACATAAATCGGGAGCAAAAGTCCATTCTTTAGGTAGGGAGCGTCAGGTCAAAGACGTCTCCCTGGATGCGGTCCTGGTTTCTGCAATGCAAATGATGACAGTTACGTTCCGTTCCCCTTAGTCAAACAAGCTCTTGATGTAGTTAGTTATACATTAAAACCAAAATATGCTTTTGTATGCATCGAACACATTCTTGTATGCTTCAAAAATGTTTGAAATATGAGAAATTTTGCCTTTTCACTATATTCTACATTCTAGCTGACAAACTCTCCCACCTTGGACTCTCCTCTTCCATCTGATGCAGACTGAAGAAGTTACCCTTAACCAACCGACCACAAACTTTTAGACAAGGTCCCCACCTCTCTTCCTACATTACACTGAGCACTGGCTGCACTCAAGGCTGTGTACTGAGTCATCTTCTGTACTCCCTGTACACATACGACTGTACACCGACCCACCAGTCTAACTTCATCATCAAATTTGCTGATGACTCCACTGTAGTCGGGCTCATCTCAGGAGGGGATGAGTCGGCCTATAGAGATGAGGTCAACAAAGTGTCTTTGTGGTGCTCGGTGAACAATCTCACAATGAACACCACGAAAACTAAAGAAATAATCCTGGACTTTCTCAAACACAGCCCAGATCTGACCCCACTCCTCATAAATGGAGTATGTGTAGACAGGCTCCAGTCCTTTAAATTATTGGGGGTCCACGACACGGATAAGCTCTTCTGGTCTACAAACATCACAGCAGTGGTTAAAACCTGATCTCCTGGTCTACAAACATTACAGCCATTAGTCAAAAGTCGAAGAATCGGAAAGTCTAATTTTGTCAAATCTGTCAACTTAAGTCAAGAGAGCTAGTGCACGAAAATAAAACTGCAAAAATGGGCGTCCTATAGTTCTTTTAACCCAGGTGAAAATCTTCGTCTATTTATTTGTTACCCATCCTGCCCTCACCCATTGATTCTTATTCTAGTGGCATCACCATGACTACCGTATTTTCTCGCTTATTAGTCGCCGTATAAGCCGTACCTTTAAAATTGCCTTAAAATTTTGAATTTTACAATTTTCCTCGTATAAGACGCCCCTGATTCACAATTTTCCCCTCCCATATTCATGGTTTTAATAGGGAGTACAAATGTATGACATTGAAGCAAAAATCTTAAGAAAAATAATTTAAAAAGGAAGTTATGTGAGCAGTACAACCAGGAAGTGTGTCCGTAGCAGTCTGCTTTGTCATCCTTAGGTAAACTAGCTCTTGTGAGTTTTTTCACGTCTTATGCAAGATGTTTTATTTCTTGAATGTCATTCTTAGACGTCATAATATATTTTGTTTAGCATTTATCTGTTTATCTTTTTTCTCTATTTTGAAACAAATGACCATATCGCCCGCATTGTCTTGTTTTATTGCGTTTTGTCTGTCATCTTTCAGTTTCGTGTATGTCAAGTCTAATTTGTGTGCATATAATCCATATCCTCCCTTATTCAGTTATCATGTTTAAGCAACAAATACAGCATATATGCGAGAAAATAAGGTAATACAATTTTGACTCCAATTCCGTGCGTGTCCAACTAATTCATTCTTTAGTCGAAAGGCATGATTTACTTTTGTGATGTAGCGGGCCGGAACTGGACGACCTGCGAAGCCACTTTGACATCTCTGCCATAAGCACTATTTTAGTGGTAACGTTTGATCTAGCGCAGTGTTTCCCGACCTTTTTTGAGCTGCAGCACATTTGTTGCATTGAAAGAAATCTCAAGCCACACCAATAGGTGAAAATCTCTCTTGGCTGATGTTAAAATAATGAATGCAATGTTATTTTTAACCTTATTTAAATTTTGACTCTTTCTCCCAATATTATGCAAAAAGTAGTATGACTTAAATCTTGTAATATTACAACATTTTTTTTCCCATTATTATTTCAACGACCTAAAATTACGAGAAAAGGCGTTTTATGCTCCCACAAACTAAACGTCGACAAAACCAAAGAGCTTCTGGTTTACTTGACATAAATAAAAATAAGCAACAAAATGACTTTAATCTCACAATATCTCAATTTGAATCTTGTTATGGTAAAATCTAGGAATTAATATTCCAATTTTAACCTCATAATAATTGAATTTTAATCTCTTAATATTGAGATTCCTCCTTGTAATTCCCCGCGGCACGCCAGAGCATCACTCACGGCACCCCAGCGTGCCGCGGCACACTGGTTGGGAAACACTGATCTAGCGGACACTTTTTAAAGCCAATCATTGGTTCCTATCTTAAACAGACAACCTTTCAAAACAGTATCCTCCCATCCACCAGATAAGCTCCCCCACCCCAAAAAAAAAACGTTTCCCCCACACTGTAAAGTCTAGAAAAAGAAGAGTAGACAAGGTTAAGTGAGGCCACTTTTGCACATGACTGACAAGCGGATACGAAAGTGTGGCTCCCCTTTGACGGCGCCACTTCTTTAGCGGTACGATGAAGGCGAGCGTCAACCCGCCGCTGCCCTCACCACATTCATCCCCGGCCATTGAAGTAAGCGTAGAAACCAGCGACCTGACCACCTTCTCTGCCGCCAGAAAAGAAGATGGGATTTTCTCTCCTGGCTGGTCGCTTTCATCAGCCGGCTTGTAATTAGCCGAAGCCCAGATTTCTTCCCTTTGTCCGCTTTACTCTGCCAGGATAAACGTCTTTTGTGCCTCCTCGCTCCCACCTTTTTTTCCCTTCTAACAAGAACCCCCTCCTTCAACTAAAAGTGCCTGCGAGGGGAGCAGATAACCCGAAGGGAGTTAGCGCGTCCGCCTTTATCCGCCGCCACACAATTAGCCGCTCTATCGCTCATCGCCGTCACGTCGTTTCTCTTCTTTTTGCTACTTCTTCACCCGCTTTTACGAGCCACCTTCCTTTTGTCGTCTCTTTCCTCCCGAGCCGTGAAAAAGAGCAAGTTGTTGAGAGATAAGATGCTCTCAACCCGAAAGTCTTCCCAATTCATCGCTTTTCAAATCCCTTCTTTTGTCTGCTGAAACATGGCGAGCAGACATATGACATAGAATGTAACGTGTCTACTGCACTACTGTAGACACGTTTACCATCATGGTCTATTTTTTTCTATTGAATTTAGATGCTGTTTCGGTGGAAAGAGTGGTTATCCTCACAGTCCTGAGATTGAGTGTTCAATGCCCGGTGGGTTACGACCTCCCTGCTTGCCGTTTGCATTTTCCTCCCCTTTCTGGGTTTTCTCTGGGTTTCCTCCTATGATAGTCTATAAAAACACTTCAAAAAATCAATTTAGCAATATATTGCAAGTATTTTCAATGCGAGATTCTCGTATCGATTCAGAATCCATCTGAATTGATCTTACCTCCACACATCACGTACAATGACAAGCTTTAAATCTCATTAACCTTATTAAAGCATTCAATTCATTTCTCAGAGCAATACCTTGAGATACGAGTTCAATCTGGGAACGACCTGGTATGTCAATTTACTCGTATCTCAAATGTATTCTTTTCTCATAGGAATGAACTCCATACAAAATAATCCATTCCCATCCTTTGAAAAAACACAAAATACAGGATATTACAATAAAGAAACATTCACTACCTACCCACAAAGTAACAAATACCAATATAGACGTTATGATCTTCAATGCTTAAATTTGACATCATTCCGTATGACAGACAGACGGTAGCGTCTTAATGTGGACGAGAGATAGAGAAATGACAGGAGAGAGAGAGAGAGAGAGAGAGAGAGAGAGAGAGAGAGAGAGAGAGAGAGAGAGAGAGAGAGAGAGAGAGAGAGAGAGAGAGAGACGGAACTTCCTGATTTTCAATGCCTCAGAATGGAGTGTTGGTTTTTCTGGTGTCTTTTTCAGATGCTTGCTTCTATTACAAGTCCATGTTAAATCCTTTGGGTTTTTCGCAAATTATCGACTCGGTCACAATATCTCCGGTCAAAAAATGCAACCTGTACGGCCCACAAAGTTTCCAAGGAGAATGACAACAATCCTTATTATCTGGATACGTTTCCATAAGGACCAGAGTTAGTGACCCGTCGCATATCCAGACTTTTTGGTGGCGTTTAGGTCGGTCGACATGAACTTAAAACAGCATTTGACGAATAGGCGCTGCGCCAGTGACAAAACACGACCGGTTTGAACACAGCCAAAGAACGGACATTGATTTGCTGCTAGTTTGCCTAACAACAACCCCAATGAAATTGAATGGATCTGCCGCTTCCTTTCATTTAGAAACCAAAAACCTGGTACAGATCTGTCAGACCTGTCACTTTTCTTCAATTCAAACGTCACTTACCTCCACATATAATGCTTCGATTCCCTTACAAAGCACTTTTACTGTCTTTCATATACATATTTTTCTTACTTTCAAGTGAAATCACAAAGCCTGAAACATCATCCATGGCTGAAAATAAGCCGACTCACAATTTAATCAAAAGTGCAATTTTTATTAGAAAAAAAAGCTGCGGTCAAGGCAGTATTTGCTCAATAAACATTTTAGTGTGATTTAATAACAACAAAGCAGTCGTTCTCAGTTTGCCTCTTAAAAATAAGTCACATAGTTTGCCTCGGATTAAACGCCACTTGACTGGTCACCATGGACTCAATAGTTCTTTGTTAGTGCACTCCTGTCAAGTAGGTGGCAGTGGTGCTTTCGAACTCATTCATTTTTCAAACCTTTTGTCCTCAAGACTCGTGCAGGTGCTGTAGACTGTCCTAACCAACTATGGACACCGGGAGACACCATGAATCGGTGGCCAGCCAATCACAGGGCAGTAGGAGACGGACAACTATTCATTCGGAACTACCTGGAGAAAATCCACGCAAATCCAAGGAGAACATGTAAACTCCACACCTGGCATCGAACCCTGTACCCCACAACTGTGAGGCTGACTCGCTAACAACACCCCCACCGGGTCGGCCATTAAAAATAATAGAAATCAAATTTATTTCAATTGTAAATACTGGTATGATCATGCATCACTGACATTGATGGTGATAGTTTCTATTGCCGTAAATGTCAGCCAGTGAGTTACATTTTAAAATCCCAACTTTCTTTTTTTTTTTTTAACCCGAATTCAATCCCCTGAAAATGACGTGATCAAGCTCGATTTCTAACGACAGGATTGGGTTGAGGACATCGCTAATCGAGTCAATCCAAAACTGGATGTGATCCACAATGAAGAGGAAGCGATCTCAAACCATAAAACAAAAGTATTAAAAATAACTTTGAATCCTCCTAAAATCAACAGAAAATGATACGAAATCCACAAAAAATGATACGAAATCCACAAAAAATGATACGAAATGCACAAAAAATGATACGAAATCCACAAAAAATGATACGAGATCCACAAAAAATGATACGAAATCCACAGAAAATGATACGAGATCCACAAAAAATGATACGAGATCCACAAAAAATGATACGAAATCCACAAAAAATGATACGAGATCCACAAAAACGATACGAGATCCACAAAAAATGATACGAGATCCACAAAAATGATACGAGATCCACAAAAAATGATACGAAATCCACAAAAAATGATACGAAATCCACAAAAAATGATACGAAATCCACAAAAAATGACCTTGAATTGTCCCAAAATATGTTTATGAATTCATTGTGTTTAAACTGGCAACAAATATGAACTGGAGTAAAGAGTATTAAGGCTTATTTTACTCTCTCATTTCTCAGCAAGAATCTTTTGAAAAGACAAGTGACTACTGACTACTGTCATGGGCGTCCAATTCTTTTCAATGCCAAAGCGAAAAAACATCGTGTCTCGTCCCCGAAGATGCATTCAATGCATTCCCTTGAAAATCTCATTGAAAAGGGCACCTCATTGGCGGCGCACTTTGCGAGCCACCCGCAAGCACTCTGAAAGCTTTAAAACATGAAAACGAGGCACAGAGTGTCCTTGTCAATGTGTTTTTAATTAACTTGCAGCTTTTTAATTGTGACTTGATTTAAGGGCGAGCTAGTATTTGAGGCCATGTTCAAGTGTTAATTAAATTCCCGCGTGAATCCGCAACTCCATCATCAGCGTGCTCATTAGCCCAAGACGCTCAAACTTGCACGATAATGACTCGCTGGTGTATCCGTTTAACGTCAACACTGAATCATGAATAGTAATAACAGTTGTTTTTTTTTTTTAGATGAATTGGACAAGAATTCAATCGTAACCAAATTATCTTTTATTGGATCATATAAATACGATACACCCTGGGTACTCCTTGTTGATCTTAGGGGCATTTGAGGTTATTTCCTTTTGAAATTGTAGTTATTCGACCTTACTTCTAGTTCAATCAACATTGTTTTTGGGTCTGTACATGTCGATTTTAGGTTTTTTCATGTTTATTTTGGGGCAATTAAAGATGATTTTGTGGCAATTTGATGTCATTTCTTCTTGAATTTGTGGCTATTTAAGTTTCTTTCCTGTTCCTAATGACGTTGACATGATTCAAGTTATTTATAGTTTTTTTTTTAGGATATTTGGGGTAAATTCTTCTATTTTATTTGGGGGAAATTTGAGGTCACCTCCTAGTCTTATGGGGTCTTTTTCTTGATGATTTTGAGTCACTTCAACTTGATTGGAGCGTGCTTCCAGGTCAACATATTTTTGGATTTGTGGCTATATGAGCTCAATCCTTGTTAACTTTGAGTAAATATCTTCAGTTGGTTTTGAGCAAATTTGAGGTTAATTCTTGAATTCCAACTCCACACAGGTGGACCAAGCTGGATTTGAACCCATGACCCAGAGTTGTGAGGCCGACACGCTAACCACTCCAGTCACTGTGCCGCCCTGATTCCCAAATCAAATACATACATACATTTTTGTCTCCTTGTGGCTGCATTTGGTTGGCCACCTATTCCGGGTGTCCCCCGTCTCTGGCCCCAAGTCAGCTGGAATAGGCTCCAGCACCCCGTGACCTTAGTGAGGATAAAGCGGTTCAGAAAATGAGATGAAATGAGATATATATAGATGCTGAAGGAGCGTCTTTATGCGGTTCTTCTTTTGTCCCGTGAGGGGCAATGTTGCTCTTTGCTGTCATCCCTCCCATTCTCACTGTATCCCTCCCTCACCAATCCACTGTATGAGTTGACAGTTGGCACAGTGTGACTATGACTCCGCTTCTAAACTGAGGCACTCTCTGACTAATGCACTTCCAATGCTCAAAGCACGCATTTTCCAGAAGACGCAGACGTATCCCGAGGACATCAAATCTAAACCGGCAGTATCCAGTAACCAGGGGTGTCCAAACTTTATTTTTTTCAAGGGCCAGTTTCAGAAAAATCAATGGATGCAAGGCCCAACTTGAAATCATTCTATTTGCATTTAGTAAAGAAAGAATTGGAATCAGGTATAAAAAAGATAAAGTATTATATGTATATACTTGATCTCTTTTTTTTACCCCAGAGCTGTGAGGCTGATGCGCTAACCGGACCGGCCGGCAAAAAATATATAAATATAATTAAACACATAAAAAATATAATTAAACACATAAAATTATTTCACTAGAGTTGAACCTTTTGTTTTTAGCTTGAAAAGGAAAAATAATAAAGGCAACTGGGTTCGACCCCTATGAGGATAAAGCGGTTCAGAAATTGAGATGAGAAATAATAAATCTTCAAATTTTAATTGACTCTAATAAAAGTGAAAACAGTAAACATTTTCTTTTTCAAAATTTTAGATTTAACAAAATATATATTGGGATAAAAAAGTGAAAAGCCCCTAAATAACGCATTTTTTTAGATTTAAAAAATGTTTATTTGTACTTAACTTCACATTTTTGGAATTGAAAAACACTTTAAAAATGAAAAAAAAAAGCCACCTGAATGTCCAGTGGTTAACGTGCACAAACTCGGTGAGAACTGATTCTTGCTCGGTGGCAGTATGATTCTATTTGAGGATGTTTGTCTGTGTCTGTCTCTCTCTCTGTGTGCCCTACAAATGGCGACCCATCTCGGGTGTAGTCTGCCTTTCACCCAAATTCAGCTGGAAAAAGCTCCAGCTACCCCCGCTGCAACCGTTGCGAGGATTCACAGTCCAAATGATGAATGAATGTCAAAAACTGAAAAATAGTAGTAAATATTCTTAACGCAGTGGACCAGGTCGGCCTTCCAATTCTGAGGTCTAGGGTTCAATCCCAGGTTTGCACTTCCCTGTATGTAGTTTGTATGTTCTACCCGTGTTCTATAGCCGTTCTGTAGGCCTAGTGGGTTCTAACCCTAACCCTTTCCTCCCACATCCCCGAAACATGCAGGATAAGGTGATTGAAAACTCTAAATTGCCCTGAGATACGAGTGTGAAAGAGTGTTGGTCTCAATTTGCCCTGCGATTGTCTGGCAACCACGGTACACCACCGCACCTGGTGCTTGTTGTTGGCCTGAGATTAGGCTCTAGCACCCCCCGTGACCCTTGAGAGCATAAGCGGTACAGATTATGAACAAATGAATATTCCATACCTATCTGGAACCCTCATTTGAATGTTATTATAAAACATCAAGTCGACACACATGACTTACATTAACCGGGCCGCATAAAATGACTTTGTGGGTTGGATCCATCCCACGGGCCGTCACTTTAACACCAGTTCTCTCACATTTAACAACCGCCACACAAAATGTTCCAATTATGCATAACATAACAACAAATGTGCTTTTATTCAAAGAATATCATTGAATTGCAATTATGAGCATACTTCATGGAAAATAGTTTGAGCGCAAAGAGCTGCGATCGGACGGAGAGCGTGACGAAAGAACGCCAGGAAGAAAGGAGCGGCCAAATGAAGGAAAAGAGCAAAGACTAAAACGGGAAATGATGCCGAGAGCCGTGATCACACGTGTGCCGTCAGCGTCCATCTGCTTCGTACTCGGGCGTTCGTCATGTGTGCCGCCATCAGCACAATTATTTGCTGTGATTTTTCCCTGACAAAGTGAAGAGGTTGCACTCGCATGCCAGCTGTTCATTTCATCAAGATTTTTAGTCCTTTGAGGCCATAAACACTTTTTTTTCCCCCTAAAATAAACAACATACAGGACAGAAGTATTTGTGAGCAATGGAGAAGTACTACACGGAAGGTTAGAAGGATCTTGAGAAAGCCAATGACAGAGTACCTCAAGAAGAACTGTAGTTTCATCAGGAACTTTGGAGTAATAGAGAAATGTGTCAAAGTATTTTTAGGATATTTATGACAGTTGTACCTACCCAGTGAAGTCTGCAGTCAGAGTGACATAAGAATTTGGTATTGAGGTGGGATTGTACTAGGGGTCAGTTTTCAGACCCTTTTTTTGTTTGTGATAGGTCTGAAAGTACAACTTTAGGAGCAGGCTAAGAAAAGAGTGAGAGCAATTTAAATAGGAGATAGGTTTATTACCAGACTGCAAAGTGGAGAGTGAGAGCTCTTACAGTGTGGAGTCCTGTTCAGCGCGATGTTCTTGAAACTCTAGCCGAATGACCAGTGAGTGTGTCTTAAATACAGGCAAAAGTGACAGTTGTCACTAGGAATTTGGACAGATACATTTCAGTCATTTGCAGGGCGAAAAGTCATTGATCAGTGTCGGACAGTTGAGTATTTGTGCTGACATGTCAACTGATAGGTTCATTAATAATTACCCTTGTTTGTAATTTTCAATAACTGCAGGCAGACATCTTATTCAATTATTGACATTTAATTAAATAGATTGGATCACGGATAAGAAACCTTAAGGGGGAGATCTTCAAAAGTATCCTCTCGAACCGTATTTCGCGTACAGCTTTAAGGCATTTTGAATAAAAACAATCACTCCTTCATTTGACCTAACAATCATATAACAATTACATAAAGAAGCCCAAAGTGTCCCGAGTGTTATGGAAGTGGCAGATATCCGTATCTGTTGTTAGACCTTGGCGTCTCTTTACCTTGGATAAGTCCATGTGAGAGTTGACTAGGCGGCAGTTTATGACCTCGAGCCGAACAATAGAAAGACTTAATGATTTAACAAAGAAATGAGTTACTACACATATATGTATAACAGTAATACAGGATAAACCCAACATCAAGCCAATCACAAGACTAAGATTGATTATTCAGTCAGACAGTTGGGTGTTTATGCTGACTTGTCAGCCATGACTACGATGCTGTTGATATACTTACAAAAACTGATACAATATGAACAAGCAATTGCAAAGACACTTTGTCTTACCTTACAGTCTGCTATTAGGCTGACAGTTGAGGTGAGACAAGAACCTCCTTGGAATATAATGTTTGCAGATGATATTGTGACCTGCAGTGAGACCAGTCGAGGTCTGCTCTAAAAAAAAAAGAGAGGAATAAAGGGGAGCAGGATTTAAACGGAATACATGTCTATAAATGAGAAAATCCCAGGGGGAGCAGTGAAGTTACAAGGGCTAGATGTGAAGAAGGTAGAGAATGAGGAAAGGAACTAGGGAATTATGGGGCAGGTAGGCCGGAACGGATTATTTTTGATCATAAATGCTTTGTTTTTTTTTAAACGCCATGCGTGCTAAGAGAGTTAAAGCCGTAAATGTAAGATGTTTACCGTCGAATAGATCGGAAAGTAATAGAGCCCAAATGTTCTCTTATTTCTCTGAGTCATGGTGTTAAGTGTTTTACTTGGTTTCAGCTTCCACTTTGAACTTGTACAGTAAAATCTCATGTTTTTTGGGACTTACTTCCTCCTCTGACTGGGTTTCAGTATCGTAGTATTCCACAATACTTTGCAGGATACACATTATGGGTCTACATTTTTTCAATGACTCGAAACATCTGCTGTCAGATTCTGTCCTCCCATGACCTCACTGTTTGATAAAAAGCCTGATGCACAACAGTCAATAAATGATTTAAAAAGAAATATTTTTTTTTCAATATTTAGAGAGCTCTCTGAATTTTGAAGGTTGTATTTTTTAAAGTTGTTAGCTAGTATTATTTACGGACAGATTTCTTAATAACGGGACTTGATTGTAATTTTACGAGATTCATTCAGAACAAAGTAATACCTCTAGCTTGTAGGTCAATGTATTCTTATCTCAAATCAACTTTTTTCCTATAGAAACGAACGAAATACAAATTAATTTGTTCCGAGCCTCTGAAAAGGCGCCCAAAAACAGGATTCTACAGTGCATAAATATCTTTATTGGTTCTAATTCACCACCTACTCACAAAGTAACAAATACCTATCTAGTGGTTATGAACATAAATACTAAAATGTAAATGTACTCCACCACGGGATTGGAGACGGAACTTCCTGCTTCTCCATGCTTCAGAACCGAGTGTTCCTTTCGTCCAGTTATTTTAAAAAAAATATCAAATCAGCCACCACTAGCTTTGAAGGGTTTTGATGGTGTCTTATTCAGACGCTTGCTTTGCTTTCAAATCCAAGTAGATTCCACTGGCTTTCTTTTTGCATATTATTAACTTGTTCACATTATCTCCCACTAACTGTTAATTTTTTTATCTATATTAAAAGAAGGCTCTCCTTCTCATTATGAATGTCACTGCGCAACTTGGAAATTATCGTTAGTCCTTTGGAAGGCTTGATATCCTTTAAGTAATACCTCGATTATCGTGGTTAATGTGGACGAGACATAGCCACAATAACGCAAAAAATATAGTAGTAGAGTCACCTGTATTAAAAAAAAAGTTCCAGCAGGGATTTTCATTGTTTTATGAACTTAAAAAAGAATAAAATAAAAATGAAAAATGTCCCCCCAAAAAATCTGCGATGTAGTGAAGCCGCAAAAATATAAGCGTAATATGGCTTAGTATTACTGTAGTACCATCATTCTGCTTAAGGATGGTACATATTGTCGAAGTACTCCTCTCGTATTTTCGAGCCAACTCACTTTGACATTACTCTCATGTTTTTCGATAATTTAGCTTGCTAAAGAGTAAGATGCGGAAGCCATAGTGATGGTGCGAATTTCCAAGCATTTGAATTGGATATATGGTATTTTTCCTGAAATGCTTGCTTCAAAAAAATTGAAGTGACAATTTTCAGTAAACTCCAAAAATTCCGAAGAAATCGGCAGCTTTGCTAATGCAGCAATGACAAAAGAGCTTTCCCATCGGGTCAAAGAGTCGTCACTCGGACATCTTCCGCTTGACTGTGCATTGAAGGCGTCTCTGATTTTATTTGAAATAATCCCAACACAAATACACGCACACGTGCACACAGCAGCATCTGTGCTAAGCTGGGCCGTGAAATGAGATTCTCGGGGATGAGAGCTGCTCTTTGTGATTGTACAGAGACCCCGGCTACACAAACGTACACATACCCACTCTCATACACACACACACACATGAAAAATGAGACAAACACTTCTTTTTCCCTCTGAAGGCTCTCTGGATGTTGAGGGACTCTACTGTTTCCACGGCAACGGCAGCACATCTACTCCCCACGGTGTGTGTGGACTCACAGCTACTGTCGCCTTCGCACTAAGCTTATACTGTATTTTCGTATCATGTGTGTGTGCGTGAGTGTGTGTGTGTGTGTGTGTGTGTGTGTGTGTGTGTGTGTGTGTGTGTGTGTGTGTGTGTGATTAAATGCAGGGTCATGGTGGTCACCTGAGGTAAAACAACAACACTACCCACGTGTGTCCCTCAGTGGGAAATGAACAAAAATTTTAAAATGCCATTTTTGAAGAAGAGATGGTGTGTGTGGGTGTGTTTTTTTCAGTAAACTACTGTATTTTGGGACATTAGTAGTGATTCTGGGGGAAAGTCTGGGTCACTTCCTGTTGATTCCTGTTGAAAAGTGGAGGTTGTCTTATATTCGGGCTAGTACGGTTGTATTAATTAGTGGTCAAAAGGCATGATAAAATAATACACTTTCAAACTAGTACTTGGCAGCAATGAAGTCAGTCAAAATTCAGTTCAAGTTCATATCTTTTTTTTATTAATTCGAACCATCTCACACATTCCAAATAGACATAATCCATCTCGATTACCTCCGCGAGGGGTGCGAGGTAGCTATTCACATGCTCATTACTGCTTAAGAGCAAATAATATTACTATTTCTAAGAATGTGTGTGTTTGGGTTATGTTCTATTTAAAAACAAGCACTATAAAAAAATTCTCTTTTTAAAAATGTGTTGGATGAGAAAGGAACATTTCAGTTACCCACAGCGCAGCAAAGGTGTTTACAATTATGTACAGGTATGTAGAAGCAGGAGTATGCCTTTTAGAAAAATGTAAGGAAAACTGACAGCCAATTTCAAAAGAAAGGATGATGAATTTTACCTATTTTAGCAATGTTTGGGTGTTCACTGCAGTGTGCAGTAAAGAAGGTATAGATTTTCGGAATCTGCAGCGTGTAATGCTTAAAATTACCACAAGAGACCAGCAAGTTAACATATTTCTGGTCAGGCATACTTATAGATTATGTTTGCAAATGCTCAAACCTTGAGTTTACACACTTGTAGAAGGTAAGGAAATTCAATCACTTGTCCGTCAGTATCCGACAGCCGTTTCTCGCCACCATAAAAACGATGCACCGTTTGGACAAACGTAGCGTGAGATTGTTAACATACAACATCCACCCATCCTTATATCACAATGTATCAATTCCCCAATAATCCTTATAAAACTTTGTTTATAGATGGATGCGTCGGTGTGTGTGTGTGTGTGTGTACCTGGAAACTCCATGGCAGAAATTATTCCGAGAATGACGTTTGTAAATGACATGGAAAGGCCTCCTACCTTACGACCAATCAGCCACGAGGTACGTGAAAGGGACATCATGTGAAAATGATTCATACATGAACTCTGCTTTCAGCTTTAACAAATAAAAGATTGAGTTTACACACTTAGAGAAGGTGAAGAAATTTAACCACTGGTGTATTAGGATTTGACAGCCATTTCTGGCCATCATAAAAAAATTCAACTCTCTATGATGCACGGTTTGGACAAACGTAGCGAGAGAATCCTAACATAACCGCACACACCCACACACAAACATCCATAAATCACGCTCTATAAGGATAATAGATAAACATGATGGCATTTGAATGGGTGGTTTCACTACATTAGTGATTACACTGGCACATTTTTCGCATATCATCAAAAATGTATCAGACAATATTTCGCCTACTAAAATTTGGTTTTCCAACAGGCCAACGTATTAATTTATTTTTATTGGCAGAGTGGAACTGGAGTAAAAAGTTAAAGAGGATTACTAGATGTTTATTGCCGTCAATGGGAGCCAATGAATGAATACTAACAGCAGCCACATGCATGTAGAATCTACTTGTAACCTGACATGCCATGGTGATCTTAAAGTTGTTTCTCACCCGCCTGCCAAATTCTGCTAATGGCCTGGCCAAAAATGTAGACCGTTTTAATTGGAGGAGAGATTGACAAACGGGTGTCAGGCATCAGGCGAGGCGGGTGCTGCTAACAATAATTGAAATAAATCATGCCAGATCGCGCCTGTGCTCGTTTTCCGCGACATGTCAGCGGAGGGGATGTTATTAGCCACAAAAAGCTGCTGGCTCGTCTCAGTTAGATACAACAGCCGGTGATTGGAAAGTCAGATTCGGTCAAAATGGTTTGGATATCTATTCACGTCAATGGTGACCAATCGTTACAAATACAATGGTACCTCTACTTACAACTTGTACATAAAATTGAAATGCCTCGAAATTTGCACCAAATACTTCCGCATTGGATTCAATTGCACTGTGAACCGATGAATTCGGTAACATAAGTGCATTGTGTCTCATCCGATTTACACGTTTACTGACAAATGATTCGTCTTGTGCGACGTCAGCGTGGCAATAGCTTTTGAATCGATTGCAAAAGTAACGCTTTAACATTTTCGTCTTCCTTTTTTCATAAGGAAAGTAAGTATTATAACGTCTGAATTTCATACTAGTATACTTATATCTTCTCTTTTTTGTAAATATTTGAAGAGTCCTATATCTTGCTACTTTGCACTTTTACTGTTTGCACTATAAATAGCAAATTGTAAGAAAAACATCGAAAGAGACCATTTTTAAAAGCTGTTAAGGTTTTCCAATAAGATAAAATACTGTATAACAGATGATCCAATCCATAATAAAATTTGTCATCAATTCAATTTACAATGACATTACCTCAATGATTGGCCGAGACCATGTGGCCCGGCATGATGTCATCCAACTTCTCTACCGCCGAGGCTTCTTCTTTTTCTGCCTGATTCATCAAAAGTCGAAATGATTTAGCGCTTAGACGCTTTTAATTAAATAAGTGTGTCACAAAGTGTTTTATAGCGCAATAAAGGAGAAAATGCAGCTATTAGGAAGAATGTGATTGTAAGAGTGACTGGAGAACTGTTGTCTGCTCACCATCTTCAAAAATTATAATTATATTATGTCTTCTTTTTCTGCTGATGGACAGATTAAAAAAAAAAAAAAAAACTTCTTTATGATCCTTAGGCAGTCCAGGACACATCAGGGTTTTTGTTATGTTTTGCTTTACCATTTCATTTCTTATTTTTGGAGCGTTTTATTTATTGACTTCATAAGCTTCGTTGCATATGGTCTTGTTCTTCATTTACAGTTGTACTTCTACTCACGAAATTAATTGGTTCCAGAACTTTTTTCATAACTTGACCATTTCGTAAGTGGACCAGTATTTTATATCTAAATTCTCTAATCTGTTCCATGATCCTCACACAATTACCAAGTAAATCCGTTAAAATTGGTCAAAGTGTCCTAATTTTGTAAGATATATGTGAGAAACACACAAAAATAAGAGAAGATTATAAGAAAATTATTTATCGATGTCTTAGAATGAATATGAAGCATACAAAATCGATTTGTTTTGAAGTATAATATTCGCACGTCCATTCCCCTTTCACCCATCGCATCAAAAAGCCCTGCATTCTGTAGCAAAGTTTAAACTTTTATGTAAATATGTTCCCTATGTATGTAAACATATGCCGTGATGCATTTTTGTTTGCATATGATGTGCGCAATAAGCGGAATTGCAATCATTAATAAGGGGAGCATTTAGCCAAGTTGGACAGGGCTTTGACCCGTCACATCATAAAGCTGTGCAGTCTATAGTAAAGTTTCGACTTTTATAGTGAGGATAAAGCAGTTCAGACAATGAATGAATGAATGTGTGCCCAATGTGCCCTATGTGTGTGAATGTGTCAATGTGTACTTCATTGCATTTGTACATTTTTTTCTTTCTTAATAAGGTGAATTACAATCATTGATAAGAGAGACATTTAGCCAAGGTTGACAGGTATGTAAGAGACAATCTCGAAACATGGCTAGTGGTTATTGTGAGACAGTCAATGAGAGCCCAGTAGAGTGTAGTAAGGTTGTAGAGTTAGAATCAATGCATTCGTGACAATATTTTCAACATAAAATAACTGATAAGGAAATACACTTACTTTTTGGGAGATTTCGTAAGTTGGAACTTTTTCCAGATTTCTATGCACTCATTTGCATTAGAAAAACTTTCATAACCGGAACAATTCAAACCTAGAGGCGTAAGTATGCCAATGACTTTCAATTTACTTTTTGAACACTCAGTGTATGAATCGATATTCCTAGGTTCGTAACTGGTACTCAATTTCTTTTTAGTTTTCCCTAAATCTGAATGTTTTTTTCAAATTAGTAACCAACATCTCAAATGTACTCCTCAATTACCCAATATTAATTATCTGTACCCTCACTGTAATAATCAATATACACTTTTTTTTAGTCTTTATAGTAAATCGCTGACCCCATAGAAGGTTGTAGGCCTGCTACAATGGCAAGTATCCACGCTAGCACGCTCTAGCTGGGTCACCTACAGGACCGACGATGCCACACTTTAGTCGCTCATCTGTCTTTGCCCGACAAAGCCTGCGTGTCTCGGGTGAACACTTTCATGCATTACGAGTGGCGTAACGCTGCCGACTCCCGCTAGCGCTGGCGCTATGCCTGCTTGCAAATAAGTGGCACGACCCTGACAAGGACGAACATGTTTATTTTTACATACGCGGCACGTATGTTCTGCATCCCATTAATTAAGTCACAACAGGGCAAGGACATGGTGTGGTAGAGCCTGGCGTCACTTTGGTACTACCTGGTGATTAAGTGACAATTATGTGATGGCCTTTCAGCAACTTTACGACCACCTTGATTCATAATTTAAATCTCTTCCACCACCAAGCCAGAAAGTAACACATTACATGCAAAATAATAAGACGGTCAACAAAATTTTCGTTCTCTGCTAAAACTCGGCGATATAATTGAGCGGCTAAGGCTTCTACACAAGATTCGACCCTCAGAAACTTAAGTTGGGTCACTTGTAAGTTAAAGTAAGAGTTTATGTTCCGACTTGAACAAAGAGGGGAGAAATCGCTGCTGTCTTTCTTCGGGACAGTGCAAATGCAGTACTAATAATTACCTGTGCCGAGGTCACCTCACCTGCATCATTCGCCGCATTGGCGTGACTGTCAGCAGCATAATGGAAATTTCAGTGAGAGCAGACATTTTCGGATGCACACATTTGTAGTCTCAGTAGAGGAATGAGATAGCAAACTAAGTTTGAGAAGCCAGGTTGTTTGGCAAAGATAAAATGTACGGAGTAGATTAACAAAAAATATTTCTTTAGAAACAAAAATGATACAGGCTATTTTGCATTGAAATACAAAGCTTTTGAGTTCTTCACTAAGTAAGGAGCAAATTGAGTTCCTAAGAACAGCAATTTTGCTAAAGATTGATGTAAGAGCATGTCAGCCTCACACTATTGAGATTGAGGGTTCATTCCTGGGTTTGGACCATCCTGTGTTGAGTTTACATATCCTCTGTAAGCTTGCGAGGGGTTCTTTCCAGGTAATCTGGTTTTCTGCGATATCTCAAAAACACTTATAGTAGGCTGGTTGAACATTCTAAATTGCCCCTAGATATGAGTGTGATCGTGAATGATTTTACGTCTCCTCGTGCCCACCAATTCAGGGTTTCCCCTACCTGTAGTTGGCCGGGATGGGCTCCAGCACCCCTCGCAATTCTTGTGAGTATAAACGGTATGGAAAATAAATGAATCAATTCTGCTACCATTGATTTCAATCAAACATCAGCCCCTAAAATTGGTTTGTCAAAGAAACATGAAATTTGTTGTACCCATCTATCATGAATAGTAATGTTCCCTCTAGTTTTTCACGTCTGGGCATATAGAAAACCTCCGAGAGTACACCGAGGACCAATGTGAGAAACATCAGAGGTGCTAGCTCTGGACACACTTGCCATAAACAGGAGGATTTTTACTACCCATAAATGATCTAGTCACAATAAGATTTAAACACATTCATTAATGTCACTACAACAGTTACAAATCTAACTTCAATTTTACCATTTTGTCTTTATCATCTTGCAGTTTCATATATTTCAAATCTAATTTGTGCACGTATAAGCCGTACCCTTGATTCAGTCATCAATTCTTTATAGTAACAAATATGGCTTATATGCGAGAACATACGATAAATAAAATAATCAACCAAAGGCATTGGCAAGCAGACTATTTTCACTTTCACAAAATGATATGAGGAAAATATTCCTCATGTCCATTAAAAAATAAATAAAAGTTGGACTAACTTTACCCATTTTTCAAATTTTAAGGTTCAAATCTAAGGAAAACTTATTGTTTAGAAGTCCGTATATGGTACGAGGCCTCACGTGATGCAAAATCTCCTCCCGAAGCTTTACTTTCTTCCAGACCGACACATCATCCTCCCGAGAACCGCAATCATTGGTGCTCGCAGTTTTCATTTACTTTTGTATTAGCTGGGCTTTTTGGTTCAATACGCTTGCGATGTGTTTTGCTGGGAACAGCCAGACGCTGTGTATAATTCTTCAACTTTCCACAAGCTTTGTGAAATGACTTGTCCTTAATCTTGCTAAAGCATCAGAAAAAGTGAAAACATACAAGTTCCCGCGAGGAAGATGCGAGGGAGGGGTTGCTGGGGGGGATCTATGTGCTTTAGCGGATGTTCTGCTGGAGTCAGCATTGGCCTGAATTCCGACAATATCCTCCTGAAGGATGAAACACAGCAGCTGGTGGAGTGACCCCCCTCCTCCACCACCCACCCACTTGACTACAAATCTTAAGACCCCCCACCCCCTCTGGTGTATGATGATGCACATCAGAGACAAGTCATCAGACGCAAGCCCTCAACCCCAAAGTGCACCGGTACTCCATTTCTCATGCGGACCCAGCGGAGAGCTATAAGCCTTGTTTGCCCGGCTGCTAATCCTCGCTAGAAAACAGCTTTCATAGGATTAAAATCCGCCCATGCGCGTGTGTTTTGTGTGTTTAGTACTCGTAGATGTTGTGGAGTTCAAGCACGTGATAAGGGAGTCTTTTCTCCTACATCATCGCAAGGGTGTTTACATTTGACATTGGCACTCTGTATGGCGACCACAGGGCCATGTCCTGTGGTGTTAATGGGTTAGGGGCATAGCCAGGTTTATCTCCCTATCAGGGACAGTGGTTACTACATTGGACAGCTATTAAAAAGTTGATACTACAACCCTTTAAGCCGTTTTATTATGAGTCATATTAATTTTGACAACTTACAATTTTTAATGCTACAGGGCAAGTCATTCTTTTTGGTCATTTTTAAAATAATTTGATACTAAGTCAATTTAATCCATTCTAGGGTACTGATAGATCTGAAATACAACTTTAGGAGCAGGTTAAGAAAGAGTGAGTGCAATTTAAATAGGAAATAGGTTGATTACCAGACTGCAAAGTGGAGAGTGAGAGCTCTAACAGTGGAGTCCTGTTCAGCACGATGTTCTTGCAACTCTAGTCGAATTACCAGTGAGTGTGTCTTAAATACAGGCAAAATTGACAGTTGTCACTAGGAATTTGGACAGATACATTTCAGTCATTTTCAGGGCGAAAAGTCATTGATCAGTGTCGGACAGTTGAGTATTTGTGCTGACATGTCAACCCAATCACAAGACTAAGGTTGATTATTCAGTCAGACAGTTGATTGTTTACGCCGACTTGTCAGCCATGACTACGATGCTGTTATACTTACAAAAACTGATACAATATGAACAAGCAATTGCAAAGACACTGTCTTATCTTACAGGTACGTCACTATTTTTGGTCATTTATTCATTGGCAACACAGTTCTGGGATAGAGGGATCAGTCCCTAATCATTAGGGACTGATCCCTCTATCCCAGAACTGTGTTGCCAATGAATAAATGACCAAAAATAGTGACAAAACCCATTAGGGCCTAATGGGTTCTGACCTGTTTGGGCTTTGCATATTCTTTCCGGGCCTTAGTTCATTTTCTCTGGATACTCCCATTTCCTCCCACATCAAAATATTTAGTTGCTTTTCTCATGACACCTTTTATATAGTGGGTGATTGTTTTTGGTCATTTAATTTCTTATTATAATGATCTATGACACTTTAGACCTATGACCTTATCTACCCTATCGTCTTTTAAATTGAAGATTTTTGGGCCACTTAAAACTTTCACCCATTTTATATTCTTTTGTTTTTTTCTTTTAATACCTAATATTAGTCAATTCATTAATATTACGCCAAAAGTCATTTGTACCTGTGTTCTCAAAAGTTTTAGCACATAAAACCAACCAACATCAGCTTCGTGCAATGTCAAAACATTGCAACAAAAAGACTTTAATCCCTTTTCAATCCTGTTTCACTTTATGACTTCATTTTCATCATATTAGGACTGTAATCTTGGAATATTACAACTTCTCTAGTAGTATTCTCCTGTAAGATTATAATGTATTACTTCATTGTCGCAACATTGCGACTTTAATCTTCTAGTATTGTGACTATTTTCCATCCTATTTTTTTCTTTCTTTCTTTCTTTGGACTATTGTTGAGTGAATGGTGAGGATGTAACTGAAGTCATGTGAATATATCAAGGGCCACTTTCACGTCGCAGCTGAAATCTGTTGCAGAAATATCAACGCGACCGTCTTTGTGGCGCCAAAATTCAACTGGCATCTGACATGTGCCGCCTGTCACCAGGCAAACTGACGTCGTTCTACCAGGCCAACTGACGTCCTTCCACCCACCATTACGTTGGAAAAAAATGAATGCAGCATTAATATTTTAGTATAAATATTCAGTTTCAGGGCCGCTTGAGAAAACTTGTTAGGTTCTGAGATCTTTCTCAGGATTCTAATCCAGTCTCATCTGTTTTTTGCCCAAATTAAAAGCGCAAACGACAACCACATCGTAAAACCGTTTAAAATAACCCCTGAAGAAAGACACTACTATTTTCATACCAACTGCTGTATTTCCCAAAAGCACATTTTTAATATTTTACTCGTCATATATTTGTCTTGAGAACGTGACTTACAGGTGCTGCGTATTGCCGGCAGTAAAAATCAATCACTTTGAAGTTTGCACTCCATGAAAACAACATGATTTTATATCAATTTTGAAAAGAGTCATCTGTTTAAAGAAGGCTGAGGCACAAAATTCCCCAAAAACACACTGTTCAAATAGCTTCCACTACCAAATGAGCAAACATTGACTCTTTTATGTAGTTAATTAATCATTTAATTTCTCTTTATCCTCACTAGAGTCATGGGGGTGTTGGAGCCTATCCCATCTGACGTCAGGCCAAAGGTGCAGGCCACAAAGAGACAGACAACCATGCACACCCATACCTAGGGGCAATTTGAAGTGTCCAAGCAGCCTACTATGCATGTTTTTGGAAATGTGGCAGGAAACCAAAGTACCCGGAGAAAAACCACGTAGGCCCGGGGAGGACAAGCAAACTACACGGAAGTGGATCGACCTTGATTTGAACCCAGGACCCAAGACTTGTAAGACAAACATGCTAATCATTCCTCTGCCATGAATAAGAAAGAATATAAATAATACTGCATAAAATACTTTTCATGAATTATTTTGCCTGGGAGGACATTAGAATGGACATTAGTTGAATTGCTCCTCCCAGTCAAAAATGGATTGGAAATCTATCGCCGTTAATGGCAGCAGCCCTTAAGTTTAATGAGTGTTGAGGGTTAGACAAACTCAAACAAAGTTGAAATGTTGGTTATCTACAGGAAACCCATTCCATCTGTACCTAACTAGATGAAGTAAACAGAATGTGTTCTATCTATTTCTGGCCGCCATGACAAACACCAAAAACTATGTCGAACTTTTCCCGGTTGGCGTAATTGTAACCGTCAATGTGTAATCGCCACCTCCAAATGATTTTCTGGCTTCGCAAACGGCTGCTTCAGCTCGTCATGTTAACGGCGCCTGCGGAGATGAAAGCCTCCGAGCAGAGATCCGGGAATAAGGAAAAAGGTAATTCCCCTCAGCTTCTGAATTTTGCGTGCTTGTAAATAGCCCAGATAAAAGCAGCCGCTGCTTGCTTGTACTTAATATTCCCATTAGACTTCTAACAATGGCGGCTTTTGTACACCGGCATGTAGTGAGATGAATACAAACTCCTTTTGCCTCCGGTACTTTGCCGAGCTTCGTTCAATCGGAGAGTTTTTTCCGCAAAAGTGAGAGAAGAAAAGACAGCGCCGACGAAAAGGGAGGCGCCTTTGGGGAATTGCAGCAGGTGAGCAATGGAGGAGGATGCATGGTACCCATGGGAGGAGGGTTATTAGAGTCAACAAGACACATTGCATGGAAAGTGGTTGGCAAAAAAAAAAAATCAATTTTCAACTAAGTGACTCTTGGAATTGACAGCAGAAGATTTGCAGATTGACAAAATTCAGGTGTCCCATCACAGAGCTCAAATGTCTGGCCACCAATTTAGGGTGTCAATGGTTGGCTGGGATAGACACCAGCACCCCAGCAACCCTGGTGAGGATAATTGGTATGGAAAATGAATTAATTAATTAATATGCTGCCATGGATGAAATGATCGCCGTCAGCCCTCCAGTCGAAACGGATTGGACGCTGTACGCGGTCTATAGCAATGAAACAAGGTTGCCAATTGAAATGGATGTCTATAAATGTTCATATCAGTGAATGAAATGAGGGTTAAAACAATCAAATAACGCTGGTTAGTGGCCGCAGGCGTCCTGTCAGCCATAGTTTGGACACTCCTGGTCAACTAATGCAATCAAATGTTCCCCTAAAAAACGGTTTGCTTTCCTGCTGGTCAAAGGAAGTTTCCCATGCAGTCAATGATGTTCCCCCCGAAATCTGGAACCAGAACACAAAGGCCATAACACAGGCTCATATAGGACCTGATGGCACATTCGCTATGATGTCATCATCCTTCCTTTTGGCCAGCCTGGAGAGTTACCATGGCGACCATTTAAAACCCCCAAAACCGAAGTGACTTCCAGAACCATAACCAGAAGCAATCTATCACCCCAACTTGCCCAGTTGAGTCAAAAAGCACAGAGAATGACAAAACCTGAAAGAGTTAAATGATGGGAGTGCCACTTATTTTGTCGTAGGAACGCTCAGGCTTCTTGCTTCTCCAAGGAGGCTGGATGACTGGATTTTTGTGCCAAATACATTTTTCATTAACCAGATTACTGTCCAGTAGTCAGAGCCCAGTCTGTGCGAGCGTGTGTGCGCATTCGGGCTGCCAATGGATTTAATCACTTATCATTTGCGCTTCTTTTCTCTCGCTGTGCTGCCAGGGAGCCAGAGCCCAGCTCACTCCAATCCCAGGAACATGTCGCCTTCCAGGACCATTGGCAACCTAAATGGATGAGTCTCACTGGATAAATCAGGAAACTTGCTTGTTTTTCTAAACCAAGATATGAACAGGCTAGCGTGGGGTTGGTTTTTTATTTTGATTTTCTTAAGTCTGATAATATAACAGCCCCCCCCCCCCCCCCAACATTGCTGGAAATGGAGATCCCATCTGACTAGGTTTCCTGCAAGATTTAGATTGCATAATCCTTTTGCATTCGGTACTTAATGACAGAACTGTCTGATTTTTTAAGGTGGCATTACTTCAAATTTGGATCTGTAACCAATTAGAAATGGATATAAAAAGAACCACTGAAAAATTAGACAAACTACGTGGAATTTGAAGTTTATTTGAAATGTAATCATCTCATCTCATTTTCCTAGCCGCTTCATTCTCACTAGGGTCGCGGGGGGTGCTGGAGCCCATCCCGGCTGACTTTGGATCAGAGGCCTTGGACATCCTGAATTGGTGGCCAGCCAATCGCGTTCTCATACTTAGGGGCAATTTAGAGTGACCAATCAGCCTACCATGCATGTCTCTGAAATGTGTGAGGAAACTGGAGTACCCGGAGGAAACCCACACAGGTCCGGGAAGAACATGGAAACCCAATACAATCTGGATTTGAACCTAAGACCCCAGAGCTGTAAGGCAGACGCGCTGACCCCTCGCTCCACCGGGCCGCCCCGATTATGATCTTCAATACTAAAATGTCTAAACTTATCTCAAGTCCCCCTATACAACAAAAAAATCATTAACAACACATACAAAATATAACAGGGAGTAACGTACTCACAAGCCTGCAACTCAGCAAGGCATCAAGGGCAAAGGGTGGACTGACAACTGAAAAGGGTTTAAATAAGGGCAGGAAGTGAATCTTGATTGGAGGAGGGATGATTGGGGAATTAATTACAGCTGTGTTGGCCTGGGCAGGGCTCTGTAGACTCTACAGGTAAACCACACCCCCCCTACATAGTGTGTGTCCAGGCTGCCAGCCGTAACAACAGGGTTTAAATAGACAGACGTGGGTTGACGAGACATCCAGAAACACCTGGGTCACACAAGAGGCAGTAAGTAGAAAATACACCAGGGGCGTGGAAACGACACATGAACACAATGGGCAATCACAGAGACAGGTCATAAAACCAATCCCTAACAACAAATGTTTTTAATCGAGACACATATAGCCTTTGAACCTACCATTATTCACATTTCAGATTTGCATTTTACAGCTGGAAGATGAATGGCATATTTTGAAATGTCACTGTCTATAATTTGGACATGAAAAAAAATATTTGGACTCACAACACAAATGTTTTGTTTCTCAAACCACATTGAATTTGAACTTAACACAAAAAACAGACTCTTACCGCCTGACTTCGCGTCGGGCAAGCATGGGATTGATTCCAGCTTGGTGATGGTATGATTAGGAGTTTGAATGGTTGTCTCTATCTCTGTGTCCCCTACGGCTGACTGGCGACCAGTCGAGGGTGTAGTAAGCCTTTCGTCCAAAGTCCGCAGGCTCAGCTCTGGCAAATCCCGCTACACTTGCGAGGATACGTGATGTGGAAAATGAATGAAAGGATATTTTGTCGAAGTCTCGATTCCCAAAATGCTTGGTCTTACGCACTCCCTTATCTATGTATTTAAACCCTGTGTTTTTGCCAGTCTTTGTGGGAGTGTTTTCAAGCTGTGGAGGTTACGGTGTAGTGTAGTGTGTCTTCCCTCTGTAATTTTCTCAGTATGTTTGTTTCTTTGTGTTATTAGATTTATTTTTCCAGGTTCTGTGTGTAAGGTTTTATTCTGTACACTGCCCTTGGTATTGAAACTATACATTAGTGCTCCCACACTCTCTTTTGTATGGCTGAATTCCTGCACCTGCATTCAACTTCGTTCCGCCATAGAGCTCTTCATAACACAAGTTTTAGTCCTCAATTGCTCTGTGTCTTCTGGTCTTGACCAAAGCTTCTGCTTAGATAGTCTTGTCTTATGCACAACACAAGTTTAAAGTATTCCATGTAACTGCCAAGCAAAGAAGTTTAATTAGAAAACGAAATATGTAAATAGCAGAAGAACAGGCCATTGAAGAAAGATCAAAAGAGATTTCCAGCAAGAAACAGAGCACATACACACATCTTTCCCACTCCAGAAATGCACAATCAGCACAAAACATCCTGAAATTGATCTAAAAAGGACACAAAAATGTTCTAATATAGTATATAAAGCAATCAAGACTTTTCACGGCTTTGATTGGCAGATCAATTTTTGTTGGTCCTGAGCATCAAGATTGCTTGAGGATTGCATTCCTTTGGTCGCCATGTCATCGGGATGAGCCGTCATAGGATCATGAAAACACACCGCTTGTTTTCCCGTGATGGCTCTCACATGGTTTTGACAGCGCTTGATTGACGAACGCTTCCCGCCTGGAATTTAAAAAAAAATGCTGCCTGTCTCGCTGAAGTAAAGTTGTTACTAACAAAGCGGTATTTGCTCGTTTTGTTTAAAAAAAAAACATTCACAACAGGGTAATTTCTAAATAAATGTTTTGACAACAGATTTCAATTACTTTCTCAGGTGTTTGTAATTCTCTTCCAACTGGGTTGCTGTTATGTGTAAACATGAATTCACGTCTAAGCTAACTGATGAAAAACATGAGCGACATTGTATTATTGGAATAGTCCAGCGTTGCCAGATTGGGTGGATTACCTCCCTATGGGGCTATTTTCAAAGACTCGGTGAAAGAAAAATGCTTTAAGAGTGTTGCTAAAATTTGGGCTACCTTAGATAAAGTTTGGCTGTTTTGGAAGGAACTGATTTAATTCATTTTAACATTTAAACATATATATCTGACTACACCTTGAATTTGAGCTACCATATTTCGACAGCAAAAAGCCTGATTTAAAAGTCCGACATTTTCTCAAGATTGGGACGGGGAACTCAAGCAGTCAGTGTTCTTTGTGTATGGACTAAATTAAAAAATCTGTAGATGTCGCTGTATCACCCTGACGGCAGCATGCGGTTGTGAAAGAGGAAACAATGCAAAGTTTCTCCAGATGTAGAAAGTCTTGGGAGCGATGGATGTCCAATCTCGAGTTGCGTGATGACTTGTGAATGGATTGTGGCTGCATGGGTTGAAGCTAGCATCGTAGTTTGAGCTCAGACTCGAACACTGAGATGGAACCCAGCATATTTGATGGCGAACTTGCCCACTTGGCCAAACCCTATGTCGGATTCAGAGGATGAGGATTTTTACAGGTTTGTAGATTAGATTAGGCAAGGAATGTCAAACCGGTACTCGAAGAGCCGCAGTGGGGGCAGGTTTTCATTCCAACTGGAAAAGAGGATACCTTTAGCAAGTGTAATCACT
Organism: Stigmatopora nigra; assembly: GCF_051989575.1. Lineage (NCBI taxonomy): Eukaryota > Metazoa > Chordata > Actinopteri > Syngnathiformes > Syngnathidae > Stigmatopora > Stigmatopora nigra. The sequence goes on from NC_135521.1 coordinate 2,731,710, forward strand.
TGATTAAAGTTGGGTGCTACTTATATAAGAAGACACCTCATTAGTTAAACTGTCGGTACTGGATCAAGTTGGAACAAAGACCAATGCGGCCCTCTGCCGAATCGGTTTGACACCCCTGGATTACATTTAATTCATCCCGTACTCATGAAATTCACTTTGTTAAAGTAGCACAAAGTACCCAGAGTAAACCATGCAAGCCTGGGGAAAAATGCAAATTCCAGAAAGGAATGATCAAACTTTCGAACCCAAAACTGTGAGGCCCTTGCACTAACCACTTCCCCACCAGCCCAACACTATTTAAAAAATATATAATAAATCTCTACTTATGAAAAATCCAATGTAAATCTTGCATCTACTTACAAGAAATTCAAATAGGAAAAAAAAAGATTTTGGGAATAATTAATTTTGTAAGTAGAGGCACCTTTGTATGGGATATCTATAATTTTAAATTATTATCTTACAAAGAAACATAGTTAAGATGTGAGGATCTAATTTTCAGTCTGAATGCTCTGGGCTAACTGTCAAGTTAAAAATTTGTGTATGTTGTATTATTATGCATTTAATTATGCATATAATAACAACAATAATAATGATAATCATAATAATGATCTTTTATCATGCATTAACCCTTAATGTTAAAATAGCAGCGATTTAAAGCAACAAAACAAGAAACGCTGGGCAAACAGAAGTCTCCGTGCTTGACTGCCGTAGCAAACACGTTTGCTCACGCGTGTGCTTTTCCATGATCTGCCCAGCAGGTGTGGCACCAGCTAATCAGGTGGAGGAGCTCCCGCTAGGATAATAAGCACAGACTCTGCCCTAGGAAAATAATTGATTCCGCCATCATTACGCCATTATGGCAATGGCCGCATTCCTAATCTACCTCCTGGTGCCACGATTGTTTGGTTTGGTTTCTTTTTTTCCCCTTTTTGTCCACCATCACGGCATCACAGTGAACAGATATAGTAGGGGTGTTAAATTTACATTTTAGTTACTATTTCCTTTAGAGCGCCATGTTGCACGTAAGTTAATTTTTATTTCCGTGTGCTATGAATATAAACATAATAAAGTATGTGTAATATACACAGATCGATATGGAAAAGTTCCATTGGAAAGCTTTTTCTTGGGTGGAACCTTCAAATAATTGTACGCCTGCTAATTTAACAATGGGTGTCTTCCGGTACTTGGACATTTGGTCGCCGGACGTTTGGTCGCTGGAGGTGTGGTCGCCGAACGTTTGGTGGCCGGACGTTTGGTCGCCCGGAGTTTTGGTCCCCGGTCTTTTGGTCGCCGGACGTTTGGTCGCTAGAGGTGTGGTCGCCGAACGTTTGGTCGCCGGACGTTTGGTCGCCCGGAGTTTTGGTCCCCGGTCTTTTGGTCGCCAGTCAAATGGTGAAAGAGAGTAAGTACTGTTGAAAACCGCTCTCAAGCAAATAACTGCTGCGCCAAGGTGCGCCGCCATCTTGGATCCATCTTGACCATCTTATTCAGCCTGCTCCCGCATCCCCAACAGACCACTGCATAAAACACTGTAGATGCCACCACAGTGTCTTAAAAGGTCCTCAGCAGTGTCTTGCACACTCCAAAAGGCCGCAGTCGCTTCAGTAGGTAGAGGCAGCTCTGGCCCTTCTTGTACAAGGCTTCTATGCTAGTTTGTTGTTGAGGGCTTGTTATTTGTTGTTATTATTGCATAAGGGTCAGACCAAATTAAGCTCGGGTTGGGGTCCGGCTCCTCGCCTGAATTACAATGCAGGAAAGTGGACTACAGCAGGTAGATTGACGTTTATCTGTTGGCTCCCCGGCCACTCATAAGACGAGAGTGCCTTCCCACCCAGCACATGGTTTCTGTTTTTGTTGTTGTGGCTATAAATCCGAAAGGTTTTCTCTCCAAACTTGAATCCTGAGCCCTCCAGAGTAGCGCGCAAGTAATAAAGATCAAACAACAGAGAAATAAAGGATAATGGTTTTTCATTTGTGGATCTCATCAAGCGCCCCACCAATTCACCCTCCCCAGTCATTTTGGAACCACCCGGGACTGAAAAACATTGTGACTCTCATCGTCTCATAAGATTACAATCATTGTGTGATACAATCTCAATTCATATATATATATATATATATATATATATATATATATATATATATATATATATATATATATATATATATATATATATATATATATATATATATATATATATATATATATATATATATATATATATATATATATATATATATATATATATATATATATATATATATATATATATATATATATATATATATATATATATATATATATATATATATATATATATATATACATATATATGCCGTATTTAACCCCTTGATTCCTGTCATTTAACTCAGTGCTGTAGCGGCTGATAGGTGTCCGATCATCCTTCTGCTGTGATTTCAAATAGGTCAATCAAATGTTATTTTTTTAAGCATTAAGTCAAAAAAAGGAATGCTCATGTTCCAATGCCACTGACGGAAAAAGATGTCCAATCCAATTTGACTATGAGGGGCGAAAAAATGAAAATTGACACTGAAAATGAGCATTCATCAACATTCCCCCCAGTTTAAATTAATTTGCTGTCCAAGCTTTGTGTTCTAGCCAATGGAAGGAGGGCAGAGTGTTGGTAGAAAGTCAATGGGAAAACAATAATTTTAAAATAAAGCCTCATAAAAAGCCAAAACCAAACAAATAGTTTAATACCAACCAAAACCACCAAATAAAATCTATCAAAAAGTCCGAAAACCAGCTAAGAATCAAGTAATAAATCTCAGAGTCAAGAAACATTCAAGGCCATCACAAACAGTTTTGTTTTTTGGGGGGGATCAGAAATAGAAACAGGTGACAAGAAAATGCTCTGGGACTCTCGGGAACTCCGCAAAGCTGGTAAATGACAGCCCGCGCTGAATATAGTGACAGGGCGACGCCGGGCGAGGACTCGCTAATGCAACAGACGAGCTAACGCTGATGCAATGTGAAACACGGAGGCCGACACCTGTCAGCGTCACTTAAACCTTCCCGCTCAACCTGATCGGTCTCCCGCTTCGTCCTTGCCGCCGCCGTCGTGACCGAGACGCCATCGAGACCGAGACGCCATCGAAAAGGCCCCCCCATGAATAAAACATTGCGGCCTGAAATGAGCCGTAGGGCCGCTTTGGCAATAATTGTGTGGGGGCAATTTCCTGCGGACAAAGTAAACGCTTTCTTATTTGATTTGATTTTGACATGTTTTATGAAGCCCAGAATTATGACTCGGGTAAGTCCAACAACATATTTTTGAACGACAGTTTGAATCCCCTGATTTTGAGGATCTGCCGTTACTGAGTACTGCAATTTTGTTAAAAATTACATTTTGTTTCTTTTGCCAACATCCATATTGATAATTTTGTTGTTTTTTATTAAAAAGATTTTCAAAAACCCAATCTCTTTTTAACCCGATTTCCAATCCAGTGATGTCCCTAATTTTTATTTTTACCAGTGGATTCTTTTCATACTCAATCATTGCAAATGACAGCAATAGCCATTCATTTTCTGACCCGCTTATCCTCAAAAGAGTTGTGGGGCTACTGGAGCCTTGAGTGTACAACCTGTCGACTCTGCATGTTTTTGGGATGAGGGAGGAAATCAGATTACCTGGAAAAACCCAAACTCCAAAGCAAGCAAGCCTGTCACAACCGGGCACGAACATTTTCAGCACTAAATCAAATAAAAACTTTTGCAAGTATTACAGAATAGGCTCGACTTTCAGCATTAGCTTTGATGGCGATAGAAAAGAAGGAGGAAAGAAAGGAAGATGGATATTGTGTACAAGTAAAAATGATTTTTGGTGAGTAAAATATGGCTATATTCGTAAATCATATTTCAATTGTATGGGGTTATTATTAATTATTTTTTCATTTGTTGCTAGCTGTAGCTGCAGTAGAGGTTTTATAGCCATAATATAGTTTTTGAGGGTTGGACAGCTGGAGGCGTCGCTAGAAAATTCCCGGACCGCCGTTGATATAAATATAAATATACTAAAGATCAACATTTGACTTTGGGTAGCATGATATCGCAGACATGCGGTCAAAATGAGCAGTGGTGAAGAGTTAAACTTCTTTCCCGGGGTCTTTTCTTTCCAGGACAATGCAAAAGGCGAATGGTGTAAAGTTGGAGAGGCAAGATTAGCGGCGGGAGCCGGCAGACATCTGACAGCGACAGATACCATGCCTCAGACCTCGTCGCAACCTCGGTGAATAAACAAAGCCTCAGTGGAGGCTTTATTTTTTATTTCTGCTCGGATGCAGCTGGCAAAGAAAAAGTGAATTTCCTTCTTTGTCAGACCGAAAGGCCTCTCAGAAAGCAAAAAGCATCTACAGAAAAAGTACAGAATGCACCTTTTAATAACCGAGCTGATTGTGGATTCCAGAGAAAACAATAGTGTTTTGAAATCAGGTTAACTAGCTGGCTGCCATTGATGGAGCGAGGTGTTCCATTAATTTTGTTAAAATGGATTGGACATCTCGCACCATCATTGGCAATATATTGGCCATTAATCCCAATTCTATTAATGACACTGAAAAATTAGCATAACCATCCAATCCTCCCAATGTAAATGAATTGGAATTTTATTGTTACATTGTAGGTCACTTTGTTAATTTTAGGGTACGAACAGGGCACTTCCTAGACAATTATTGGGTACTAATAGTTCACTCCCTTATTAATTTTAGGGTAATAACTAACTCTTCCTATTGGCAATTCAAGAAAGTTGGTCACCAACTATAGAAAAAACATGTAAATTAATGTATTATTTCCTGTCAATTTTATATTTTAACACCAGTTCTAATTTCTTTTGCAGCATGTTTTGCTTATTTTGCGGCATTCTTGAGTCTTTTCCTATTATTTATAGGAAGTTTGTTTTTGTGAAATATTAAAGGCGAAATGTTTTAAAAAAAATTGGCATTCATGTAAAAAAAATCAAACGTTAAAAAATTGAACATTTACTATTAGGGGGTTAGAAGCTCTTGAAAAAGGATCATGAAAGAGTAATTCAATAATGATGCCCCATTCTGTTTTTAAATGGCATTTCCAGATGGCCACATTTGTGGCTTTTTAATAAAAATCTTTCCCGGGTACAAAGGGGCCGCTTCTATTATTTCACAGCTCGCAAGTTTTCCACTCTCCTCGCTTGCCGCCCACTCATCCCAGGGGTCCTCCGGACCTCTTCTTCCCCCGTCCTTCCAGTCAGGCCGTCTCCGAGGACTCCCCGGCGGATTGGCCAATTAGCCCGGGACCCCCTCCGTCCAATCTTGCAAGCGAGTGGAGGAAGATCCGGCGACAGCGGAGAGGATAATACGTGACCCCTCTTAATGGACGAGCCCCTTTTTGGCCACTAAAGCGCTCAGAATCGATTGAGAGCGGCCCACGACGCCCACGCGTGGACTCACATGCTGCTTCTCCTCCTCATCGTGCGACAAAATCACTCCCTATTAGGCTTGGCAAAAGTATAGAAAAGTAGTCAAGTGGCCAAATCGAAATGCTGTATACAGACAAGGGTATAACTTTGAGTCAAATATAGTGAGTGACTGGTACCTCTACTTCTAAATAAAAGAAAATATTGAGGTTATGAAAAGCTTTGATGGAAAAATTTGAGCAACAGTACAAGTTGCCAAACATCAAACAAAATAAACATCCCTCGAAACGCAAATAAACTTCCTGTATGCAATATTTTCTTTGTAGATTGTAATGGTGGAGTGGCTTTCCTATTGGCTATCTCTCAACACCTCACTGGCCTTCCATTTGCTAGAGGGAACCTATGGCTCATGAGTCAGATGTGACTCTTTTGATGTGTTGGGTTTATTCTGTATTACTATTATAAATATAGTTGTATTATGTCATTTCTCTGTTAAATCATTCTCTTATTATTCTCAAAGTGTTGAGGTCATGAACTGCCGCCTAGTCCACTCTCACATGGACTTCTCCAAGGATTGTTGATCGGGCAAGGACTGGATATCTGCCATTTCCAGCAACGGAGCCCATAACAAAGATATTGTTTCTGCCACGTCCATAACACTCGTGACGCACTTCGGGTTTTTCTTTATGTTCTTAGGTCAAGGAAGGCATAATTGTTCTAATCTAAATGTTGTTTAGGTCTAGTCTCCTGTTTTTGTTATTGGTAAAATACCTTGATTGTTATTGTAGTCCCAGATGTTGTTTTTACTCATACGTGATGGAATGATCAACAACTCTGTAAATTGTTTTGATTCATGGCAATAAGAGTCGTACGAGAACGTCTATTCGGGGAGACGTTCGGAAGTAGTAGGAGACACTTGCTGAATCTCCCCTCAGAGGTTTTACCTATTGTTATCCATTTCTATTTAATTAAATGTCAATAATTGAATAAGATGTCTGCCTGCAGTTATTGATAATTACGGACGAAGGTAATTATTAATGAACCTAACATGATGGGAGTGCGTATATGGCTCTCCACTAATATGTAAGATAAAATATGGAAAACTCTGGTGACAGAGCTGAGTCCCAAACGCACAAGAGGAATTGCGACGTTAACGCTTCCTTTAAGGCTGCTTTAATCATCATTTTTATTTTTCATTAGTCTCTCCTCCACGCATACTCTCATTGATACTCATTGATTGGCAACAGCATATTAATGTTCAATCATTCATTCATCTTCTGTATTAATGATAAAAATAAAAAAAGTTAAGTGAATAAATATTTTTTTTAATTAGTTTGCCTTATGATTGGACGAACTGGCAGTGAGTGGTAACCGCGTAGGCGCTACAAATCTGGGGTTGAGAGTTTGATCCCTCGTTATGTGGTTTTCTTTGGGTAGTCCATTTTCTAGCAGATTTCCAAATAGTGGTTGTCTATATCCATTTACCCTGCAATTGTCACCTGCCTGGTGCCCGTAGTTGGCTGGGACAGGCTACAGCACCCTTCTTGACTCTTGTGAGTTTGTAAAAGTAATAAATACCTTACGACTGACTGGAAATCAGTCTATGGTGTAGTCTGCTTTTCAGAAGTCACCTTCCATAGGCTCTTGCAACTCTTGCAAGGATGCGAGGCAGGGATGATGAATGAATGAATTAATATGTTCCTTGAAAGCTAGTATTGATGTTTGTTCTTTTCAACATCGCATCTACAATGCTGCATGCTCGTTTTCTGTTCTTGAGGGGTTTTGGAATACTACAGAGACATACAAGACATATTGAGTGAGACTCAGGGTTGGTTCTCACAACCACATCGCTTTATTGCATAATTACAACTTCTTGATAGCTCAATCCTGTTTATATTCAATTCCAGCAAGTGTTTCAGGTGCGAAGAAACTTTCCAGGGTGATGGAGTCGGGTCCCATCATGCTCCCAGGACAAGGTGGCCTGCGTCCCATTACGCCACCACAGTGAGGCACCCATCCCCTTTTTGACTCAGGCTAAAGATTGGGATACAATGGAGATATATCTTTCGGGTGCGAGCAAACATGAGGGTTCTGACTATTGAGCAAGTATCAAAGTGGCGGTAAGCTTAGCTAACCCGATCCCTTCATCTTCATCTTCGTCTCAAAGCGCCCGTTTGTCTTTGTCAAAATGTCGACCCACATATTTTAATTGCTTCTTCTTACTTCCGCATCCTCCGCCGACATGATGAAAAGCACTTGTTTTGTGAGAGTGTGTGGTAATGACAAAGCTGTTTTTAGGCCACGTTTCCCCCCCCGCCGGAGTTCTAACAAGCCCTCAGAGTTGAAAGGCTTAGCTCAGCAATACAGAGTTCTTCCCTTCTTGCTTCAATGACACAAAGTCAGAGCTAAAAAAAACGCTGTAAATGTTGGACCCTTCTGGCTTCATCATTATTCATTTTCCTGGCTTATCCTGGCTAACTTTGATAATAATTCGTTTTTTTAAAGGTTGTTGATTACTATAATACATAGAGTCACGTCCCTTTTATTAGGGTTTTATTTGGACTTTTGCTATTTCTAAAATATATAGCTTAATTTATAACAAAAAAACATTTTTGAACCACAAAAAAATAATCGTAAATTCATGAATTTTTGATATTAATGTCTAAAATCTATCGGCAATTTAAAAAAAACATTATGACACCTACAACAAATGTCCTTGTAAGTTAATCCAATTTATGTTCATAACCCTTAAATGATCTCCCGCTGAATTATAGTACTACCTTTTGTCATGTTTCTGAAAGGAAAAAAATACCCTCATTTAAATGACCACTCTAATTCCTTTTTAAAAAAAATCACTCCCAATTTTTGAGTATGCTTTTTAGATCTCCAATTCATGAGCACAACGTGAAATAGTTTGTTAGTTGAAGTTTGAAACAAAAAATAATAATTTCAATACACAAATTCAGCTGTTAATAAAATGAGTCTTTTATGCTTTCACTACCAATAACAAACATAGCCGCCCAATTCATTTAGAATCGCAGGAACTGACTGTGAATGCTAACATTTCAGCGCCACTGACGGCTTTAGACATCTATTCTGGCGAATGAACAGATGTCAATGATTCAACGCTGTACCCCCTTTAGACACTGGTTGTCTGTCATCCCAATGGCCGATCAGCATTTTTTAAAGGGAGCGTCTACATAAAATATTTGCAGCACCGAATGTGAGAACTGAGGGAACACCGCCAAGACACCAGACCGCCTGAAGCTAGAGAACAACGGCCTGGGATGAAAATGAATGATCCGTGCGCTAAACCAAAGCACGTACAATCCAGCCAGGAAACCTGGACTCCATCACCGACTAGCTTAGCTTTCAAATTCCACTTTTTGACTCTGGGTAGGTTTACAATTTTGATTAATAAGGCAGCGACTCATTTAAACACAATTCATTTAGAAACAGGAAGTGTCACAAATGCCCATATATCAACAGGAAGTTGCCCAGGATCAACAACTATTATCCGAAATCAACACAATAACATAAGGAACAGAAAATCCCACAGAAAAATGATCAGAAAGTCAAATTGAAAAGCCCAAAATTGACCCAAAAATAGCCAAAGTTCAACACGGGGTCATCCAAAAATGTCGCCATAATCAAGCGAAAGTGGCTATATATATAAATAGGAAGTCATTTTAAAGCACATTACCCAAGATCAACAGGTAGTGCACCCAAATCAACAGGAAAGCAACTGAAATAAACAGAAAAACGAAAAAAAATGTCCCTAAGTAAATGGTTCTGTCATGATTTGTTGGAGTTTTTCCCTCTTCTGTGACCTGTCCTGGTGATAGCCTATTGAGTTGACCTGTCGTTTCCCTGCTCCCAGTGTCTCTCCTGCTTGCTGGTCTTTCTAATTGTCTCATCAACCCATGTCTGTCTGTTTAAACCCTGTGTGTTTGTCACATCTTGTTGGATTGTTGGTGTTCATGCATGTTTAACCCTGCCCTTTTCAGTCATGTACCTGTTCTATGTTCACATCCAGTGGTCCTTGTTCACCCGAGTTTTCCCATGTGAGGGTTCTAAACCTTTCAGCGGATTTTTGTGCTTTGTTGTTTCTGTGAACAAGTCTAAGTTATTAATTTTATGTTGGCGTACCCTCACTCCCTGTGTCTGCCTGCTTTCCTGCATTTGGGTCCAACCACACTCTCTGCAAACCCCTCTCGTAACAGAAAGCTTATGGTTAATTTGGGAATGTAGATAATAATATTTTTTTAAAAATCGAGACAGAAATATCATAAAAAACAATTTAAAAGTTAACTAAAACTTGTCACTCGCCATAAAAAGGCTTCAAATTTGGGTCCTTGCTCACAATTTGACCTAGAAAAAGATTTGTCTGCGTTTGCAGATTTGGCCACGTTTACATTCAGGGCGCCTTTTACTCGACCCTGATCATCACTGGGCTGGGCGCCGTCTCATCAAACACTTTATAGATTTCCAAGCCAGCGGGTCGTTTGGGGTTAAGCTTTTCGCCGTCTCCTCCGTCAAAGAATTTGCATTTGGCCCCGTGAAGAAGAGGAGTAAGCGCAAGGAATGGAGATTTTAGAGCACCTGGGAAGAAAAAATAGAATTTCTTGCGACTTACTGATAGGCTAGGATTACTTTTTTTAGTCCCTAATCAGTGATTAGTTTGGTGACTACCAACTAATTAATGAATCATACAGTATGTTACAAGTACAGTGTTCCCCCGCTTCTTCGCGCTTCAGTTAACGCGGACGCAGAGCTTTTTTTGGAAAAAAAAATATAAATATTACATTGAAACAACATTTTTTTTTTGTTATAACATGAATTTCACTCTCTCTACCCGTATTTTATATGGTGTACTGTATACAGGGGGGGTAAAAATGAAAAAAAATGGAATTAAATTCAAATTAAGCATTTTGGAAGGGGAATCCCTACGAACACTGTATACAAGTACACAAGCACAATTAGCAATTGGTGTTTTTAGTAAACAATACAGTTTTTAAAAGGCTATGAAAATACTGTAATGTATAAATATCTAAATATCATGTACCATTTTTTCACACCAAAAAAAAGCACCGCCCTCAAGGGCGCAGTCTCAGTTGGGAGTGTATTTTCAGTTTTTTTTTTTGTCAATACGTAGGGCGCTTTGTTTTAAAGGATGTGCTGCTATTGTTGTGCTAGTAGGATACACGACATAGTACCTACCATTAATGCTAGGGTATGTTTTAAAAAGGGCAAAAAGAGCTAAATTGAGTTTGATTTTGCTTTATTGACGTAATGTATATTCGCAAAAAATATAAGTCAACGTATTCAAACATGTCAGAGTCCTCATTTTCTGTATCTGACATAAAGGGTTGGCCAACATGCTGGGTTCCTTAACATTGTCAGGGTCAGCGTCGTGGGCTTTTTGTAGTAGTGATGCCACTCTCGACGAAAACTCTAACTACAATTCTTGCCGGCACTTTGGCCCTGGCATTGACAATCCATTCCAAATGGTCGCGTAACTAGTGCAACGCTGCCTGCCTGCCTGTCTTTGTATGGAACTTCTATGTTGGCAGCCATCCGACAGTCATCACTCCCAAGCCGTTCGTAAAGCTGTTAAATTGTGTTCCATGGCTTCAGTCCATTTTCTAAAGCGTTCACACTCGCATTCTATTGTCATTCACGTCAGGCATTTCTTCTGTATAAGTCTAAAGTGTGGTTTCTTTGAATATTAAAGTGTTTTTAGGATAAATAGCGCTACACGCACACAAAAGTCAAATGCCTTGTCACTCGCCTAGGATGTTTTGAATGGATTTACTGTATCGCTTGGAATACGTGGGGACACAGTTTTTAGGGTGATCGCAATATTCGACCATTTTAGAGAATTTTTTTGGCATTTAAGTACGCCCTATAGGTGTTTAAATACGGCATATATCATGAAATTGTAACTCTATTTGAACGGCACACTCTATTTGAACGGCACCTCTAACTGAACGGAACCTCTAATAGAACGGCACCTGTAATTGAACGCCACTATGGGGGTAGGTTTAGAAAATAGAGCAGCATGCCGGTGAAATAGAGTTTTTTTTCAAACTGAGAAGGTGGTCAGATGGCAAGCGCCTTCTTTCCTGGGATTCACACTGTTGTCACATTAAGCAATGCAACGAAGAAGTAATTGAAGAAGCTCAATACTGATGTGGCCGTGATTCTAGGAGGCTGCACCAAATTTATACAGGCCCCCGAGGTCTACTGCTTCGTTCGAGGCCAAAGTCCGACAGTTCTACGAGAATTGGATGTTGCACGGCGAGAAGAGCCACACCAAATTCAGCAACATGCGAGCACCAACCGTCCTCGACGGCTTTAAGGATTGCCAGATCCATTTGTTCAGGTCAGAATTTGGTTAACAACTTGCTGACTTCGGGCCAGAGGCGAGGCACACCTTGAATTGGCGGCCCGCCAATCGCAGGGCACAAGCAGACAAACACCCACCCACACTCACATTCACACCTAGGGGCCAATCAGTCTACCATTGCATGTCTTTGGAATGTGGGAGGAAACTAGGGTCCCCAAAGAAAACCCATGCGGGCCCAGGGAGAACAGGAAAACTCCACACAGGTGGACTGACCTGGATTTGCACCCAGGACCCCATAGCTGTAAGGCCGACGTGTTAACCGATCAGACCACCAGTCCGCCTTAAAAATATGACTATTTTCTAAATCGGTTTTAAAAATTTGACAGGATTTAATCCTTCTGTTTTAAATGAGAAATGTAATATAAGTGTTTAAAGCCTAATTTTTTTTACCCAATTCTGACGCCCTCTCTCTTATTAAAGGAAACTGGAAATATTTCAAATTGGTCTTCGCATACTTAGATTTTTCTTAAAGCTGCCCAAGGAGAACATTTTTGGAGACGCCCGTCTTAAATTCTAACTTGAAACTAAGCCCAAAACTCATTCGAAACCCTCAGCGGAGTGGTAAACATCATCGACACCTCTTACATCCTTGCCAGACGGCTTCACGTCGCTGTCAGTCGGCCATCCCAGCCACTGAGTTGACCTAGCCAGAGAACCTCTGCAGGCCGCAAGAGATTCATGCCAACCTCTGATACAGGCCAATTAGAGAGGGGCGAGAGGGTGCCGTTGCTACGGGAACCCTGGTGTGAGCAGCTCGGCGGGGCGGTCCGTTTTGGCGCTGGCCTCACTGTCTAAACCTCAACATTAGTCTGGCCTTCATTGTTTTGCCCCAGGTGGTGTCGCTGTGGCAACGGCACCAGACCTATACAGTTGGTAATTATACAACGCTGCACTTTTTACACATTTTTCAATTCTTCCTCCTTCTTTCCGGTGTGAAGCTGGAAAAAAACACTACAGGAAATTGGTCAACCAAAACAACACGAAGACAGAGACCAACACAAGAGCAAAACTGAAACAAGACAATGACAGAAACTTAGACTAAGAATGGCTTGGACTGAAAAAGAAGACATTGAGACTTTCACAAGGCCAAAACTGAAACAAAAACCCACAATAGAAATACAGGAGACATACCTCTACTTACAAATATCCCTAGGTACGAAAGTTTCAGGTTATGTTTTATTTTAATATGCAAATGAGTGACTCGATTCAAATTACGAAGTCCCCCAGAAAAGTAAATGCATTTTGTTATCAGTTATTTTATTTTGAATTGCCATTATTAAGTGATTAAAAGCCGTACAACTGCAATTCAGCACATATTTTCACACAAACTTATAGCACACGTAAAAGTCTAAAATGTACTACAAAGGGGACGGCTTTCGGATAGAACGGGCTCTTCCCGGCAACTGACGGACAAACATGGATAAAGCGTTTCCCAGTTTAACGGCCACGGAGGGAACTATTTCAGTGGTGCAGGGCACACATTTGCTTTATTTTTTAAAAACATTCGTAAATAATTTCCTTTAATTTTCTCTATTTTTTCTTGTTTCTTTACATCTTTCCTGCAAAATTGCGATGCTTTCAGCAATTTTAAAGGATTTAGTTAGTAGTTATGAGGACCGTGGAACGAATTAGAGAATTTACAAATGAAGTAGACCTCTACTGATGAAATTTTCAAGTTACGAAAAAAAGTCTGTAACCAATTAATTTCGTAAGTAGAGGTATGACTGTAAAAGACCAAAACAAGAGCCACACTGGAAACACAGAAACAAGGCTTAGTCTGAGACCAATATTCAACAAAAACTGAAACAAGACCAAATAGAAACAAGACTAAAAATCAGAGAGAAACGAGAGATTGACTAAAACAATATCAAGACTTAAAAAAGACCAAAACAAGGCCAAAAAACATACAACGATAGAAAATAAACAAAAATCAACCCTGAAACGAGAGCGATATTGAAACAAGATCAAGGCCAGGACTTAAAAAGGTCCAACACCAGCAGAGACCAAATCCAGAAAATGACTGAAATGAAAACAGACCAAAAACAACACAAAGTCTGAGACCGAAAAAAGTCCAGGAGTGAAAAAAGACCGAGAAAGAAATGAATTCAATATTTACCATGAAAATAGAGCAATGTTGAAACAAGATCAAGGACAAAACTAAAACGAGATCGAAACAAGAAAAAAACTGAAGTGAAACGGAGACCAAAACAAGACAGGTTGCAAAATAATGAATTCATGACTAAAGCAGATGTTTGCTTTGATGTTCTCAGCTTCTGGCACCTTACATGACCGTCTGTTATTATGGGATGTTAGAGCCAAGCTGTCAATCACAGTACAATAGTTGGTTGTCACACTTTCAATCTCATGTGCCGTTATCGCCATGTTTCAGGCGTTCGCTAGCCATGGGACGTTTAGGGACTACGTTGCCCAACCGGGACCCCGCCCCATTTTCCGACACTGAACTGCAACCGCTTATCCAACAGACAAGACGGACGCCATTCACAGATGTTGACATTTCACGTGGCTATCTTTGCGTTCGGCAGCAAAGCCAATCACCATTCACGACGAGTATTATTCTCCAGACATTTGAACGCAGCAATAAAAATTCATTTGTGCTGCTCGAGTTGATTTTCAAAGGTTTTAGGTTAAGGTCAGGGAGTATTGAAGTACGTTTAGTAGGAGCTAGGAAATTTGGACTTGTACATGCACTTTGGAGACATCACCCTCCCCTGTCATTTTTGAGTTTTTCCTGTTATTTATATATATATATATATATATATATATATATATATATATATATATATATATATATATATATATATATATATATATATATATATATATATATATATATATATATATATATATATATATATATATATATATATATATATATATATATATATATATATATATATATATATATATATATATATATATATATATATATATATATATATATATATATTTTTTTTTTTTATATATATATATATATATATATATATATATATATATATATATATATATATATATATATATATATATATATATATATATATATATATATATATATATATATATATATATATATATATATATATATTTATATATATATAGCTGCACAAGATTTAAATTAAGTTTAACGTAAGATTCAAACTTAAGTGCGTATAGTAATCTAAATTTGTTTGGGTTAAATTTAAAGTTTATGTTTTTAGTGTGTCGGCCAATCAATCCAATAATAACAGTCGAACGTTGAATAAAATGATCGTGTCAGATGCACCAACATTATCAGTAAGCTATCCAATGATAACATGAAATTGCCTGGAAATAGATCAAGATTAATAGGAAATGATCTAAAATGGACAAGTGACCCACCAATGACCCGAATGAGTAGGAAGAGACCTAATGCAACAGAAAAAGACCTCCAAATAACCCCCCCATAAAAAAAAAAATTAAAAAAAACACCAATAGCAATACAATATCCGTATAGAATTCTCTGGAATAATTATGTTTTTAAAACATTTTTAAAATTGTTTTCACGTAAAAAAAAAATCAAAACGGCAATAATGAACAATTGATATATTCTTCATGAATAGCAATGAATGATATCCAAGTTTTTAAATAGTCACTTGCCCCCAAAAGGGTTCAAGTGGAGTCAGTGCATTATCATAGGTTTTATGATCACCTCTTTGGCCTAGAAAGCATCAGTCTTGCACCCATATGGCTATAACTTGATCTCCTTCCTCCCGATGTCTGTTTGCTGATAATCCAGTAGCACTTAACAGCATGAGCTCACAGTTTACTCAGGGGAGAGGGGGGCGTGATGAGTGTTGAGGAGTGTTTCTGAGGAGCTAGGGGGTGCAATTGGAGGCTTGGAGTGTTTAGGCAGCTTTCACACTAGTTTTTTTTTCTTATTAGGCGACGGCTTCAGAGTTAATGTAATGGTGCATGGAAGATATGGCAGGTGTCATGCAATGTTGTCGGTTTGAGCTGACGGACCGCCCTCTTGTCACAAAAAGTAATAAAGTTGTTTTTTTACAAGAATGAAAACATACACCATAATGTTCATTCGTTTTCCATACCGTTTATCATCACAAGGGTCACAGAGAGTGCCTGAACCCATCCCAAACAACTATGGCCAGTAAGCAGGAGTAATTTTAATTTTGCAGCATTAAAGCCATTGTACTACGAAATTAAAAGCATTTTGTGTTTTATTTTTATGTTATTTGTACAGATGTTTCTTTCATGGGTTGAGAAAGTAATATCCCAGGATTAAAATTATAATATTACAAGATTTGTTGGATCGTGTTATAGGCTGAGATTTTTTTTTATTAGGATATTGTTCTAATATAAGGAGATACAAGTCATAATATTCTAAAATTCAATATATTAATAAAGTTGGAACGTTATAAATAACAAGAATTTAGTCACACATTGTAATATAACAGGATTTAAATGGTATTATTACAAGATTTACCTCATTTTGTTGCC
Source organism: Stigmatopora nigra (assembly GCF_051989575.1). Classification (NCBI taxonomy): domain Eukaryota; kingdom Metazoa; phylum Chordata; class Actinopteri; order Syngnathiformes; family Syngnathidae; genus Stigmatopora; species Stigmatopora nigra. Next base: position 2,748,021 of record NC_135521.1, read on the forward strand.
TTTATATACACTAGGAGTACAGAAGTTTTTTGTCTTTCATTTTTGCCAAATTAACGGCTCAAAACTACCTTTAATTAAAGTAATTTTCGGGATAAAAATTGTAAAATGTCATACGGCTGACTGGCGACCAATCTAGGGTGTAGTCTGCCTTTCCCGCTTAGTCTCTAGAGAGAATCCACGGTACAGAAGATGAATGAATGAAATTGTAAATTGAAGATGTTGAAGTCCATGCTATATGAGTTATTTCTATATTAGGTAAAGCCGATGTAGTAGTTCAGGGTTACTGAACTTTGTAAAGGTTGATGTGATCACAAAATCACCAGGCGATTGGCGTTGTTGTGCTCCAAAACACAGCCAAAATCAAGTAAGTAAAACTACATTTTGGGCTGCAAATCAAGTACATCCAACACTAGTAGCATTCTAACCAGCCAAGTACTAGCCATTGTCACATCCTCCGTTGTTTTTGTCCCGAGGGACTTTCAGTCGGAGTTTTGCCTAAAGCGCGTGGCGCTATGTTTTGGGCTGCGTACGCCATTGTTATTGTCACAGCGTATTCCCATGGGAATGCCACTTGATGTATTGATCATGTGACAAGCTGCCTCCGTCGCCGCCGCTTCTGCATTTCAAAGGTAGGAGATGAGACGCACTAAAAATTGGACGACACGTGTTGTCTCTGCGGCTGATGCCGATGATTAAAGGATTCGTCTGCATTTACGGCTCGGATGAGAATCCAAAACAGATTGGCGTGGTCAACAGGGGGCGCTGCTTAAAAATGAAAGGATAGTGACTGACATCTCAACAGAATAATACAAACCGGTGTTGTGCTTAAGAACACACTCAAGAATATTTCAACTGATAGCCAGACCGGATTAAAACCTTAGGCTGTCGAGATTAACAAACAATGGAAAATTCCATTAAAAAAATAAAATTAGGTTTCATTTGGTAACATAGTTGCTTGTGATAGGCTGAAGCTCCATTGCGACCTTTTGTGAGAATAATCCTTTATCTGTAGGGCCAAAACGCTCACTTTTTAAAATTAATTTCAAACAATATTCGACCCCTTCGCTGGAAAATATATATTGGAGCATTACTGCCACCTAATGTTTAGGAGTACAGGAATCACATTTCACCTAAAAGCGATTTTTATAATGTCTACAGGTTGAACTGCAGCAGCAAGATGGAGCATTATCAAGATTTACACTTTTTTAAAATATATACCAATAGATACTACTCTACTAATAATATACTAATAAAAAGCATGGCTTTTCAACTGCTGGCAGGAGTAATTAGATGAGTTTTTCCAAGGAAAAAGCGACTGAGGACGTGATGCTTCTACAGTCCCTCCTACTATCGACTTGGGCGTGTAAGTCACAGGGCGAGCGGCCATTTTGGCCTCCCAACTTACGATAATTAGAGCGGCTGGCGGCACTATTAAAAAAGATGTCAGGGGGCCACTCTGACAGATGGCTTCGTGCGGCCTCTCTCCTCGCCATTCCACCAGACCGATGCAATGGCGCTTAACGGTGGTAAAAAAAAAAAAAAAGATTATTTCGTGAGGAGCTTCATGTTAAACGTCTGTTTCAAGTAGCGACTCAAATAGAGGATAGCAAAATATCAAATAAATGCTTTATTGAATTATAATTATTATTAATCTATTCTTGTTAGTGTGGTTAGATATAATTTTTCCATTGACCGGCATTATTGTTTCAGGTGTTCTGTTTTTTTTTTAATCCAATAGCAAATGGATATAAATCAGTTTCTATACTGAATTAGTTCCATTGTAAATAATCTGGGGAGCAATATTCTGCTCCTACTACTGTGGTACTAAATTGGTTCAAGTAATGTACTGTTTGATACTAAATTCAAGTGTTTTGCTTCAAATCCCGTGGTTGGAAGTTTTCTCCAACTTGATACAAGGAAGTTGGGAAAACTTTAGGTGTGCACATCATTTGTGGATATGGGCGGGGGCATACATGGCAGTTAGCAGGAAGTTGAGATGTACTTAATTTCCACGTTCCACATCACGGAACCTTTTCTTCCCTCCAGAGTTGGGGAGGGACGTAGCGCCGCCCTGGAGAGCATCCCAGGCCCTGCGCCTTATCTCCGGCAGGCACATGTCCCCCTACTATACCCCCGAGGGAAATCACACCGCCTCCACCTTGAGCGGCGTACAGGTGACGACTTTGTGCGCTTGCTGCCAATCAACAGGACGAATAGTGTCCGCTCAGCACTTTTGCTCTGTCAACTCACACACTTAACAACCCCAAGCCTTGACACTTTTTGTTTCATTTTGTCAGCTTTTACTTACTTTTTCTGGGTGGATTTTTTGTCTGTATATCTTTCAATGATGTTCAGAAAAACATGAGTTCATATTAAATCTATTTTTTTATTCTATTTAATTGTTTCACTGTAAATTATTCTAGTCTGGTACCAATTTGATTCTTGTCTGGTTCAAGTGCTAATCAACAAGATATACTATAATCACTGTGGTGAAAACTTTAACGTAATCTGTCTTTGACCTGTGGGTGACCGTTTTTCAGAAAAAATATGCTTCTGGTCTGTCTCTCATTAGGCAGTATTTTTATATTTTTTATCTAAGTCTAATTTTCATTCAGTGCCCTGTGGTAGAAATCAGTCTGAAACGTGATTTCTATTTCGAGTTTGTTCATTTTTTTTCAATTTTCACCATAGCTTTTCCTTCCTTGTCAGGGTCCCGGGATCCTGGAACTCTATCTCAACTGACTTTGGGAGAAAGAACAAAAACAAGCATTTGCACCAGAATCCCACCATCACTGAGTTCAAATCGATCCCACGCTGCTCGCACAGAAGTCAGGTAAATGAACCATTTCTGTTGTGGTGGTGGTTTATTTTTTGCTTTAATTTATATACCGTATTTTCTATAAGGCGCACATAAAAGTCTTACATTTTTTTCCAAAATAAAACAGGGTGCCTTATAATCCAGCTTTGTATATGGACCAATACTAAAATTGTTATCACAATGAAATAAAATAAATCAGTCGATAGGGTACACTGACTCTACTATAAAAAAAACATTATGTATATAGATAGATAGATATATCTATCTATCTATCTATCTATCTATCTATCTATCTATCTATATATATAGATACAGATATAGATAGATAGATATATCTATCTAACTATATGTATATATATATATATATATATATATATATATATATATATATATCTAACTATATGTATATATATATATATATATATATCTAACTATATGTATATATATATATATATATATATATATATATATATATATATATATATATATATATATATATATATATATATATATATATATATATATATATATATATATATATATATATATATATTATGATGGTTTTTTTTAAATGGAAAAACGCACTTTGTGGAGTAGCACCATCAATTTCGTTATACACAGCTGTGTATGATGACAATAAAGGCTTTTGATTTGATTTGGATTTTTTTTACAGGATATTTGTTGTTTGGTTGGTAGGTCAAGTGGGTTTTGGTGACGGTTGAATGGGGCATCCGCCAGCAGGAAGGCCGTTGCTGCGGTAACAAAGAATAATAACAACAAAGCACACTCATGAATTATGAAAGGCGTCGGCTTTATTGAAGTGCTTGAAAGATGCGAGCACACACTTACACAAACACTTACACACAACATCCAAACAGGACGAGCATCAATTATGCAGCGCCGCCCCCTCACCCGGAGTCCCCCCCTACCCTCCGGTCGCCTCAAAGTACTCTTCCTCTACTTTAATTGGACTGGTGGTCTGGGGCGTTAAGGCATGGGGGTGATGGGTCCTTGTATAATCTACCAGAGGGGAGTATTGATACAGAAGGAGGTATTGATCGGTCATCTATGCGGAGCTATCCATTGGGACGTGCTGGGTAGAAGCAAACACAATAAAGTACACACTAACCTTCTCATTCATGGTGTAATTGCTGTATTTCGTTTTCTAAAGTATGTCTTTTTGGTTGGTCTACTCGATATATACAATTTTAACATAATTGCTAAATGATATTGATACAGTCTAACAAAATCAAATGATCAAATTAAAATTTAGGTTCATTAGTCTCACATTTATTATATATATTTACTCGCAATGAAGAACGCTTTGCTTGCAACCGTGATAAACAATGGGAAAGTCGCTCCTCTATCCAGCTGGATTTCTGAAAGTTGTTTTAAGAAACATGGACCTCTCACAGGCTCATACCGAAGATCTGGATGACTCTCAATTGTTTTGACTTCGACTTTCCACCAGGTGGTGATACCGCTTCCCCAGATCCGAAGGACTTGCCATTGTTTTGACTTCTAAAGACCCGAAAGACCTTTAATTGTTTTGCACTGAGATGCTTTCTTGTTAAATATTATGTAATAGATGATGCTTGGTTTTAAATCTTATCTAATAAATGGAGAGGATTCGATTCTTTAGAATGATCTTGTCCAAAGCCGCCATGAGGATCGATTCTGTCTTGCAAGAAACCCAGTTATGAGTCAGATGTTTCTTCTATTTCAAGGCAAATTTGGGAATAACTATTGGTGAACCTATCACTCCCTGAGCTTGGGTTTTTTTCTGGATGCTCCAGTTTGCTCCCTGTGGATTTCTAATCAAAGCGAATTATCAAAATTAGCCAATGGTAGTTTTTGTTCCTGAAGAATGGCTGTTTGGGTTAGAAAATAATTAAATGAATTCAACATTTGCAGTCATCAATATTATTTTTCAACTCATTCACCGCCTTTGATGCTGATATCTGTCCGTTCCAACTGAATTGCGATGGCCTGGCAGGAATGTTTTGCAATCATCAAGCGTGTACTTGACTCACATTTTTCTAACATCTCCTGTTTATTTCCCACCACTCCAAGAAAAACCATCAGAATTTCATATTTTCATATTTCATGGTGTGCTTCAGCCCCCTGGGTGGGTTTAAAAGACATTTTCATGGCCGGCCCCCGAAGCCCAAAGTCTAAAGTGCAACTCGTTAGCTGACTCCGACTTTCCGAGGCGCATTCATATTCATGTTTTGGTGAATCGATAGGCCGCGGCGGAACTTGATGATATTAAAACATAACAATATTAGTGCGTGGGCGATTGCACTTTTAATGCCGCCTTTTCCTCCTCCTCTTTCAATGCATAGCGAGATCACATTTCGACACCTTTGCCATCCGGCGGGAATGCTTTTTTTGCTTTTGGGAGCAGATAAGCCCGGATGATCCGCAAAAATAAATAGATCTGTGAACCCCCCCCTGCTCGAATCATTCCCCCGATCCGCCCCCCTCCCATGTCCGCTAATCTGTACAATTTGCCGAGAACGATCACATTTTCACGACCGGCCGGTGCAACTAAAGCTTCAAGCAGATTAGCCGGGAAAATGCTTACCAACCGCACTAAGGCTGCCATTGACAGGAATGTACGCCTGATAAATTTGAAGTGGAAGAGCTACCTCCTGAAATATGACTTTTTTCAATGAATGCAGAAGGAATATTAAACGGTAATTGTTGGGCGTCTATCATCGTCCATTGCGCGGAAAAAGTTAACTTTTGTTCATGTGCGTAGGTTTCATTTGGTTTCGATAAGTCAATATATCCATTATAAAGACCAAATTTTCTTTATAAAACACACATTATGGTAAGAATGGCGACGCCCTGAGCAAACAGTGGCAAGCAAAAGTGAGTGATTTTTTTTAGTTTTATACAAGATTTTTTTTTTTGGTCTTGAATTTCATTCATAGACGTCAAAATAAATGATGTTTAGCGTTTCATCTGTTAATCTTTTCTCAATTTTGAAATAAATTACCCTATTGGCTGCATTGTCTTGCATTATTACGTTTTGTCTATGTCACCTTGCAGTTATGTGCATGTCAAGTCTAATTTATGTGCATACAAGCCTTACCCTGAAGTCATCATCATTCTTTTGACAAATACAGCTTATATGCGAGGAAATAGTTTACCTGAAGTTGCCCCCCAAAATCGACACGTCGTCATTAGAGGTGACCCACAAGGAAGTGACTCTACATCTAAACAAAGTACCTGAATTTGACAAACTAATGCTAATATTCTGAACTCATTGACAACATCCGCTATTGTAAAGATCTGAAGTGCAATAATGCATGTGAATATTTAATAAACTTGCCCTAACCCAAAGACCTCACATTTCCAATTTCCCAAAGTTGTTTGCAAACTGTCAAGTTGCTGTAAGGCCGTCCTTGGTGCTCTCCAGCAGATAAAGTTGCTTCTTTAAGTGGAGAAGAAGTGTTTTTAATGAAATTCGGTGAGGATGTTTGCTTTTTTGGTGGTCTTCACTTCTTCACACGCTCCAGTGTTTGCTTGACGACAAAGGACTGACGAGTTGCTGACGGCTCAGCCGTGCGTTACCGGCCTTCACCTGGAGGGTCTACAAAAGGGTCTCAGGGGGACACTAGAGTCAATCTCTTGGGTGTTCTCTATGTTCTCTGGAGGCCAAACTAATTTTGTATTCTCTCAAGCAGTTGCTTGACTCTACGCATATGGGATTTTTTTTTTTCTCGCTGTATTTTCAGTCTGGCAGTGATGGAAAAAAAAACAGTTCAAATGGTAACTACTTAAATCCCATCAACAGCAGTAGATGTCCATTCCATTTGAAGTAGTTACTCGGCAGCAAAGGAAAGAATATCTTGTCGTAGTTCAAATGAACTGAACATCTACATCTGATGAACTTAACTGTATGAACAAATGAAATCCAGGCTGATAAGTTTTATTTTGTTGGAAAGTGCCAACAATTTTTTTAATCTGTTGACACCCTACCTCTTCAAATGGATTGGTCACCTGCTAGTGATAAACTCTTCTAACTAAATCCAAGTCAAGTATTTTTTGCCATTTGTATTCTCTATAATGCTAGACGTCCAATCAGTTGCAAGTGGGAAGGTGGCATCGAATTAAAAAAAATGTTTATTGGCTTCGGGCAAAAGGCAGACGACACCCTAGATGGGTCGCCAATCAGCTTTAGGGCATAAATAGAGCACCAAAGTCAGCCGAGTGAACCCCTGAACCATCAGATGGGTTGGATTGGATGTCTACTAATGATAAAGTAAACTGATTGAATCAGGGAAATGATTTCCTTTCGTTTTATTCTCATTGTCTGCCATTGACGCCCGTGGATGAACATCCAATCCCTTTGAAGTGGGAAGGTTGACAGCCAGTGAAAAAATCTACTCTACTCATGATTAACTCACCTCGATTTACAGCAGACGGGTGGTTGGACACCGCATGATTAGATATCTAACATCGTTAATGGCAATGCAAATGAACATGTGAATTTGATCTGACACAGTCGTCGATATATAGAAAAAAGGAAATTGGGATTCATTCATTCTTTCATTTTCTGGACCACTTAACCTCACAAGGATCACGGGAGTTGCTGGAGCCGATCCCAGCTAACTGCAGGCACTTGGGCGAGGGACACCCTGTATTCGTAGCCGGCTAATCGCAGAGCACAAGGAGACTGACAACTATTCACACTCATAGCTAGAAGCAATTCAGAGTCCTAAACCAGCCTACCCTGCATGTTTTTGGGACGTGAAAGGAAACCGGATTACCTGGAGAAAACCCACGTAAACCCAGGGAGATTATGCAAACTCCACTCCCTCAGTTGAGGACATACTTGGGACCGAACCCAACCCCAGAACTGTGAGGCCAACGCGCTAACCACTCGTTCCCTGGGCTGTATTTGTAATTCATGAATTTAATTGAGCGGCCCGATGGGGCGAGTGGTTAGCGGCTGGGCCTCAGAGCTCTGGGATCCTGGGTTGAAATCCAGGTCGGTCCAACTTTATAGAGTCTGAATGTTTTCCCAGGGCCTGCATGGGTTTCCACCAGGTACTCTGTTTTCCTCCCACATTTCAAAGCGGTTAAGAACATGAGTTGAGGAATTTAATTGACTTTTTTCTCCATTTTTTACATTTTTTTGGTTTGAATTCACTTTCAAATCAGTTATTTTTTTCAATTAAATGAATTTGAAACTTTGTATTTTTATACTCATCTATTTATCTTCTAGTTTCCTTCTTTTCTTTTCTTTTCAAAGTGTATATATTATCTCTCATTTCATTTTCGGAACCGCTTTATCCTTATTAGGGTCGTGGAGGGTGCTGGAGCCAATCCCAGCTGTCTAGGGGGCCAGAGGCAGGGGACACCCTAAATCGGTGGTCAGACAACCGCGGGGCACAAGGAGACAGACAATTTAGAGTGTCCAATCAGCCTACCATTCATGTTTTTGATATGTGGGAGGAAACCAGAGTACCCGGAGAAAACCCACAGGGGAGAACATGCAAACTCCACATAGGTGGACCAACCCGGATTTGAACTCAGGACCCAATAGCTGTGAGGCCGGCGCACTAACCACTGGTTCCGCCGGGATTGTCCTTACTTTCATTATTACATTTTTTAAAAATTAATTGCATATTTATGTTTTTACTTCATTTTTATTCAGTTTTGTAACACATCTCATCCCTTTTAATATATATATATATATATATATATATATATATATATATATATATATATATATATATATATATATATATATATATATATATATATATATATATATATATATATATATATATATATATATATATATATATATATATATATATATATATATATATATATATATATATATATATATATATATATATATATATATATATATATATATATATATATATATATATATATATATATATATATATATATATATAAATATATATATATATATATATATATATATATATATATATATATATATATATATATATATATATATATATTCAGTGATTTTAGAAATTTTAAAATTGGCATCATTTGGCTACTTTTGGTCTTTGATAAATGTCTTTTTATTTTTCTTTCATGTGCAAATTTCCGTCATTATCCTGAGCTGCTTACTCAATCAGTTGAAACATTGTTTTGTTGTTTTTACCAGAGGTTTAACTGAAACTCCAAAAAAAAATGGATAGAAGCACATTGGACTCTTTTGAACTTAGTTGAATACCTCCAACTTCGAAAACTTGCTGGAGTGTCTTCCTTTATTAGGGTTATCTTAAAAAGTGTGCTAATTGTGTGCACAAACACTCAACAAAAAGAAGAAAATCTGCTGACATCTGGGCGATGGGCGAGTCAGACCGATGTTTCTTGTCCTTCTTTTCCTGGCCGGCAAATTAAATGTCAAGCTCCGGCCGCTTGATTAGGGCTAAATTGGGAGGTAATTGCGTCCGAGCTCCGATAAAAGAGGACGAGAACATTTGAGAGCCAATCTCTTTTTTTGTAGTGCTCACCATGCGTCTCCATGGAGACCGACAAGCAAAAAAGTGGGTCAACGAGGACACTACATCCTTTCTATGGTAGTAAAAAGTCTGACTCATTCTAACATAACGGGTGATGTCATTGGTGATTATTGAGTCACTTTTTTTTTTACTCTTTAAACCTTTACGTGGCACTAACTGGCTGCGTGAGACATCTAATCCTTTTACAATTATAGGGGAATATAGAACTAAACTTGCACACATTTTTTATTATCATTACAGTTATTTAGATTATTTTATGGGATCAGTTGCTGTCTATTTCAGGCGTGTCACTTCCTGTCAAATTTTGGCAAAATTCAGATTACCTGTTCTTTTTGAGTTACTTCTGGTGATTTGGAAACAATTTCAATTTATTTTGTTGAGTTCGGGTGAGTTACTGTTGGTTTTTGGTCCTGTTTTATTGAATTTAAAGCTACAGGTTACCTGAGGTCACTTATTGTTCATTTTGAGGCAATTCTCGATCACACCCTGTCCATTTTGTGACCCCATTCGTGTTAATCTTAAATTAATTTGAGGTTATTTTATTAATATTGGATAGCATTCTGTTGCTTCTAAAATAATCCCAAATAACATATTTTTTGTTTGTCACATGGTTAATTCTGAGGCAATTCTGCATGAATTCTTCTTCCTGTTAAGATTATGTCATTTCTATGTACATTTTGGTTAACTTCTTGTTCTTTTTACGTCATTGATTACTTTAACATAATCCAGAAAACGTTCTATTGATGTTGAGTTTCTCTTTCTATTAATTTTGGGTGACTTTCTGCTGATTTTAGGTTAATTCCTGTACAATTTGGCTCAAAATCAGGGCAGTTCATTTTGATATTAGTTATATCCCAGGTTATTTTTTTGAGTTGGGGGTCACCTGCCTGGTTTTTGGGGCCTTCCTATCAATTTGGGTACAATTCCAGGTGTTTGGACGTTTGGTCACCGGTCTTTTTGTCGCCGGTCAAATGGAAACAGAGAGTTTACTGTTGAAACAGCTCTCAAACTTATATTCATGAGAGAGAGTTTAATATCTAGGAGAGACAGTTTCATATCTAAGAGAGAAAGTTTAATATCCAAGAGAGAAAGTTGAATATCTAAGTACTGTTTAATATCTAAGTACTGTTTAATATCTAAGTACTGTTTAATATCTAAGTACTGTTTAATATCTAAGTACATTTGACGCGCGACCAAAAGACTGGCTACCAAAAGGGACCAAAAGACTGGCGACCAAAAGACTGGCGACCAAAAGACCGGCGACCAAACCTATTGTTTTGGCTCACTTGTTGTTTATTTAGAGGCAATTATGATTCACTTTCTGTTAATTTGAGGCCACTCTCTCTTAACTCTAGATGAATTCTCAATTTTTAATTTTAACTTCCTGCTCGTTTTAAGACAAAAAAATTTCTAGCTAATTTCAGGTAACACCATTTTGAGTTTGAGTGACTTTCTATCCATTTTGTGTTACTTCCTACTGATTTTAGTCCACTATTTGTTAATTTTATCCCAACGACGTCTTAAATGTTGATTATTTTGCAGTAATGTAGGGTTTCCTTTTGCTTTTAGGTCACGTCGTGACCAATGAATGTATGAGATGTGAGTCTGCTAAACCATTAGTGTTGGATGAGCAAATTTGATTAACCCACAAGTCCTTTCAACACGGCAAAATATGAACATAAAAAATAATCCCAGCCAACTCAAACTGACAATCTCAACACTAATGTATCATAATTTATCATGATACACCCAAGTGTAACCTATCAAAATATGATCAGAGTGAAAGTGATTAGATTCCCCTCAAGGCAGAAATTTTTGGTGTTCTGAAAATACAATCTTAGTGTCATTTATTATTTATATTTACGCGCTTGAGCTCAGAACTCGTCCTGCTCTCGACCAATCGCGAGCTTTGCCCTCTGGCGGGTTGAATTAGCGTCCCTATTGCCAAACAGTTGGCATCGGAGGCCTTGGTAGTCCTTGCATGGCAGGGGCGCATGTGCAAAATCCAGATTAGTTTTATCCGAATGGACGCAGGGTGCCGTCTCGGGACATTGATAAGAGAAAGCCAAAGTCGCATGCGATGCTATCATTTCTTGCCGGATGACACGTGAGGAAATGAGATCCTCGAAGGGCAACCAACAAGATAAGTAAACGTGCATGAAAATTGTGGCAAAAATAGAAAATTAAAAGCCACAACTGTTGTTTAATGTCATTTTATTATTTCTATTAAGTAATACTTAACTCCAGACTCCAGAGCAGGAAACAGCGAGCATTGCAACAGCAAAAATCAAATTAATTCTGCAGAACTTTCTGTCTTTGTAGAAAAAAACATCCATAAAAAGTGTACACCAGTCGTTCGATTCCCCACTTTGATGAGGTTTGTCTGTTGCATTATAAAAACATTATAAGTTGTTAAAGGCAATCATCTTTGGATAGATTTTCTCTCTCTTCAAAACCTGCGTCAACAAGCACGGCAGAAGGGCAAGTGAAAACCAAACAGTTAAAAACCAGTAACGAAATGGGTGAAAATTAAAATTCCAAAGAAATCATAAAACAATAATGTTTGTTGTTGATTAATGTTGTTTTCTTGTTGTTTGAATTCTTAACGTGGCGTTTATAAGACATGTTCATTTGTTTATGTGGTTATCGTGTCTTGTTAGGGTTTTGGGAGGATGTGTGTGCACACACACACACACACACACACACACACATCCACCCGAAACAAGACATGTCAGTGGTTGTGTGCTATCTTTTTGTTGCATACCGCTAGCTTCCTCTTGTTTTCCTCCGTTTCAACACGGATAGATTATCTATTCTTGTTCTTCATTTTAAGCCATTGATAAATCATTTTCTTATCATTTTCTCTCATTTTAGTGTTTTTTCCTCACATCTTACATACAAAATTGGGACAGTTTGACACATTTTGAAGGGTTTAGTTAGTTGGTAATTGTGTGAGGACCATGGAACAAATTAAAGAAGTACTGCTTTCAAAATTTTCAAGATCTGGAACCAATTAATTTTTTCACTGGAGGTATGACTGTAGATGGATACAGATAGAAATGAATCTTAAAAAACTGTAAACTAAAAACGTAACTTTCAGTGCCATTGACGATGATATTGAATTTTCTTTCTTTTCAAAATATAAATGAGTTTCTCATTAGTAGACTCCCAATGAATGAAAACACGATAATTTGCTGCCTCTCCAATTCATTTAATATAGATTGGACGTATATCGATGGCAACAGCAGACCAGATTTTAACGTTGTTGCTGTACGTGAAGCCGTGACAAGAGAAGAAAAGTGGTGACATACTCCAGTCTGACAAGCGCATACAAGCTGCCAATTGTGCCATAATGTGATCAATAGTGGATGCTTGTCATGAAGACGATGATGAGCAGACGAGCGGGAGGAAATTGAGCCCCGGGTCACGGCCGACTTCCTGTTGTGATGGACGTTGCTGTCGGAATAACCCTTTTTGTGACCAATTAGCATCCAAGCACCACTTCCTGTATTTGCGGACAACACTTTCATTAGTTCACACGCTAAAATCAATAGAGCGGAGATTAATGGCTGCCTCCTCCTGCTACACATTTGACTTGCTCGACAGCCTACTTCTACTCATGATAGATGTACAGTACTACCTAGGTTTACTGTACACAGTAAGACCTTGAGATACGAGCTTAATCCAAGATGGCACCGTCAAGCGGAAACCAGTGGCAGTAGCTTTGTCCACCCTTATTTGTTTTTCGTGTTTTACAGTCCTTCTATCTTTTTTTTAAATTACATTTTAATATTTCTTAATACATTCCTTTTTACTTTACTATGTACTTTAATGTTTTTACAACTTTCTTTGTTATTTTTACCTGGCTTCTTTCTGCTACTTCATTTTTTGGAACCATTCAGTCATGCCTACGGTGTCACACACATGGGATTAGATGTTACAATAGGAAGCAGAAGAAGCAACACCTGCTGGACAAAGGGGGCGGGAAAAGGGGCAATGCTTCTGACCAACCATTCCATCCTGGGATAAACATGAAAAACATAAGAGTGTACAGAGCTTTGATCTTTGATCATAAACTCTTCTTGTGTATTTTCACGCGTCTTCTTGATGCAATTTTATGGGTGTACCAAGATAGACATAATTAACAGGTTTCATGTCAATACAAAGCATTATTGTGATCTGTTAGTTCCACTGACTCAAAGTTCCACTCACTTCAAAGCTAGCCGATATGCGTTAGTTTTCGCTGCAGCTTTTTGTCACGTGTCAATTCTAACGTTAGGAGATGCTTTATACTATGAGAGTTGCTGACTGTATTAATGCAAGGGGGGGGGGGGGGGGCGAATAATACATTCACATACACGTGTGCACACAAAGACACAGAGGCGCCCGTTATCTGTGAAATTAATGGCAGCAATAAGCCACGGCAAGGAAACGCGGGGTGATTAGCAAAAGCAATCGGCGTCTTTATTAGATTTAGAGGAACAAAGACGCAATCGAGGCGAGTGCTCTGTAAGATGAATGGTCGCCACGTCCTCTGGGTTTCAGCCTCAAGGAGATGGTTGTTCAAAGGCGAGTGTGAGCGGAAAAAAGTTGCAAGTACACTACCTGGCCAAGTTTAATTGCTTACACAAACACAATTTTATGGGGATATGAAATCAATATCGGCTGTTGAAATGTTATTTGTTGTTGCAGCCTCCACAAATGATTCACATTTTTGTTTTGTTTTTATGAACTCAGTGGGAGTCCAACAGCAATGCATAATTTTACTTTTTCTAGCAGAGGATAAAGAATATCTCATCTCACCTCATTTTCTGAACCACTTTATCCTTATTAGGGTTGCGGGGGGTGCTGGAACGTATCCCAGCTGACTCCGGTCTAGAGGCGGGGGACACCCTGTATTGGTGGCCAGCCGTTTGCAAGGCACAAAGAGACGGACCACCATGCACACACACCCATACCTAGGGGCAATTTAAAGTGTCCAATCAGCCTACCATGCATGTCTTTTGAATCTGGGAGGAACCGGAGTAACTGTAGGAAACCAATGCCGGCCCGGGGAAAGAACATGCAAACTCCACACCGGTGAACGTGATCTGGATCTGAACCCAGGACCCCATAGCTGTGAGGACCACGCACTAACAACTCACACCACCGGGCCGGCCTTGATTTTATTCCATTATTGAACTTTACATAGATGCCTCCTGATGACCAAGTGGTTTCATAGTTCTGAGATCGAGGGTTGGATCCCAGGTCGGGTCTTTCCTTTGTGGAGCTTGCATGTTCTCCCCAGGCTTCCGTAGGTTTCCTCCCACATCCAAAGAACATGAAGCATAGGCTGTTTGGACACTCCAAATTGCCCCTAGGTATGAGTGTGAGCATGACCGGGTTGTCCATTCCCCCGTTCCCTGTGATTGGCGGGCACCAATTCAGGATTTCCCCCGCCTGTCGCCTGAAGTAAGCTGGGATAGGCTTCAAGCACCATCTGTGAACCTTGTGAGGATAAGCGGTATGTAAAATGAATGAATAACTACATACATTTATTGAACGAAAGGGTAACGCCAGGAAATGCGGGTGGGAAAAAAGTAGGATTAAGGCACAAACGTTGGTATACCATTGCCCATCATCGCCTGGATATCGACATCTTTGTTTTGACCTTCTCGCACCGGTTTCTGTTCAAACTTTCACAACAAAGTGTATTTTTGTAGTATATGTAGTTGCAACTTTTATTGTTAATAGGATACCGCGGCCGCTTCATTAACAAGCCGCTGCATATGCGCGAATGCGGCCGCGCGTGGCCTTCCGCCTCCAACTGTCTGTTGTACAAATTGCGAGCGCATAATTGGCCACTTTCAATTAGCGTGTGTCAAAAGCCAGCAGGAGACTTTTAATGATGCGAGTCTGTTTCACTCCAGTCGCCAGACCTTATTTGTATTTCTGCAAGTAGTCAAAGACTGCTTTAAGCCTTTTACCACATATGTGTCAAACTCAAGGCCCGGGGACAAAATGTGGCTCGTCGTTTTATTTTGTGTGGGCATATAACAGTGGTAGAACCACTTTGTGCGATTATTATCAACGGGATTCTTGAATAAAGTGGCAGAGTGACAGAATGACAGTTTGCTCACACAGTGACAAGAGAATGACGCGTCCATGCTCACCAAAATCTGAATCATATTTTGGATGTGACATCATTTTCTTTGTGGAGATTTTAATGAGTGGGGTTGAGGCACATAAGAAAGGAAAAATAACTAGGATGTCATTTTATGATGATGTCTTTCCTGTCTTTTTTGGGGTGCATTTGTGTCCAAAATATAGACTGGTTAATAGGTTCATTAAAAATTACACTTCTCTATAATTATCAATCACTGCAGGCAGACGTCTTATTCAATTATTGACATTTAATTCAATAATTTGCATCTCTGGTCAAGAACCTTATAAGGGTAGATACATCAATACTTCAAGACTTGCTCCCAATCTCCAAAGTATCTCCCCGAACAGTAATTTCTCGTACTTCTTTAAAGCCATAAATCAAAATTACAAGGTTATTGATTAATCCAACTGCGGAAGCAAAAACAACATCTGTAACTATAATAACAATTAAGGTATTTAACAATAATAGAAAGAGGAAACTAAAAACTAACTCCATTTGAACTCAAACAATCACGCCTTCATTTGGCATAACAATAATTACTGGTAGCAAGAGTCCTTGACGACTCTTCACTGCAAACCCAGTTCAACAGTCCGCGGAGCCCGGGACTGGGTGAGATGTCAGATAAACAGTCGAATAGGTGACTGGTTACGGCCCCGAGTTTTCTTCGGA
The DNA here is from genome assembly GCF_051989575.1 of Stigmatopora nigra. Taxonomy (NCBI): domain Eukaryota; kingdom Metazoa; phylum Chordata; class Actinopteri; order Syngnathiformes; family Syngnathidae; genus Stigmatopora; species Stigmatopora nigra. Next base: position 2,764,177 of record NC_135521.1, read on the forward strand.
CAATTTGAAGAATGATTTAACAAAGAAATGATGAAATACACACATACATATAATAGTATTACAGAATTGGATTGGATTGGATTGGATTGGATAACTTTATTCATCCCGTATTCGTGAAATTTCTTTGTTGCAGTAGGAAGAGGGTGAGGATGCAGAAATAGGAAAGGCATTTTACACAAATAAGTAGTTAATAGTAAGTCAATAAATAAATACATGAATAAATATATAAATAAGTAACCGTGTTGCTGAAACCCAACACTAGTATTATTTTGATGAGACTTACTGTAGTATTTAAGAGCAGCTCTAATGACTTTTAGTTGATTCATTATGATAGTGTCTGATATTTACCAACCATAATATTCGACCTCAAATGAGAGCTCAATGCTGTGAGCTGTATTCTGAAAAAAAATCTTGCCATTTCTACAGTCCTTCTTCTTTGATTCGTTCGCCACTTGAGACGCTCACTATGATTTTGTTTTGTTGTCAAAGTAAAGGACGCGTGGCGTTATAGACAAAAAAAAATAAAAATTAGCTATACTCGTTCGGCTCCAATTAGGCGCGTCGGATTTGCCGAGACGTTGACGTTTCCGAGGCGCTCTTGTGATTAGCGCTTTATTATTTGAGCGTCTAAGAAAGCCGAGGCAAACACGTTTTATCCGTGGACTTGACGGCTTATAAAAACACCAGGACGGAAGTGGACATGAAAAGAAAAGATATCATAAAAGGATAGAGAAGACATTATAAAAGGAGAGAGTGAAGGACACTTAATTCGTCAAGGCAGTGGCGGCGTTCATGCTGTCAAGTCGACGTGTGCTTGGAGCTTCTTTTCTTTTGCTTTTTTTTTGACGGCTGCGGCCGGCATTACGGCTTTACTTGTCGTTATCTCTGGATGAGATGACAAAAGCGCGTCGGGCAATTTGAGTACGAGATGATGACGAGGTAAATTGCCGTTCGACCCTTACCTCATCTTTTTCATGCTGGCAGTCGACATTGGACTTTACTGTAGCTAGAACACTGCAGCTGGAAATGGCTGCCAATGAATGGTCACCATTTGGTGTCAGTGACACCCAAATGCATTTGAAGGAGGAATCTGTCGGCGAATTAATATTTGTTCATTCACTGCCACAAGTTTTTATTCAATTCCACAAGAATGGACTTCTGTAGCAAGGAGTTTATTAAAAAATTGAAAGAAAGGGACACAGAGGTAGCATTTGATAATTCATTCATTCTTTTTCTGAACTGGTAATCCTCACAAGTTTCGAAACAGATGCTAGAGCCTATCCCAGCTAACTACTACGGGCCCCAAAAGAGGGACACCCTGAATCAATGGCCAGCCAATCGCAAGAGAGGGACAACAATTAACGCTCACAGAATAACACCCTACGATAATTGCATTATTAAAAATGATGTAAAGAATGTCACTTACAGCTGAATTCCCAAGTCACTTCCTGGTGATTTTGAGTACTTTGACATTAATTTTGGATAACTTTGTTTTTTGGGGGTATTTTAGCTAACAACTATGTTTGAATCCATGTCAGTCCACCTATGTGGAGTTTGCATATTCTACCCGGGCCTGCGTGGGTTTTTTATCCTTGTGCCCTGTGTTTGGCTGGCCACCGGTTCAGGGTGTCCCCCGCCTCTGGCCCGGAGTCAGCTGAGATAGGTTTTTCTGCATGCCCCTAGCGAGGATAAGGCGGTTCAGAAAATGAATGAATGAATGAATCTTTTTGGAATTAGTGCGTATCATTTTATCTGACACCTGGTGCAACTAATGTCAGGGGTTGTTTTTTCATTTATTTGTGTGAACATCCGCAGAGCAACTCCGTCGGGGTCGGCAGGTTGAAAAGTGTCACTTTCATTTTCCGATCGAACACATCGATCTGATGTTGGTCGGTCAAAAATGATAAAATGGGAAGAAAGTTCAAGCGCTTATTGTGGAAAAAGAGAGGAAGCTGAGTGCCTTGGAGGCCAGCTTTTGTGATTGGTCCCCGGGGCCTGTCAATCAAACCAGAGAAGTCAGGTGTATCCGACCTCGTGGTTACGTGATTGACAGGAGCGCCTGCCAATTAGATGGCCGGGTGCATACAAAATGTCAATGTTGAATTTTATATTTAAGAGTCGTCTGGTTGCCGTGGACGGGGATGGATGCCCAATAAATCTGGGCCGGATAAAATTGTTAGCTAATAAGTATCTTAAAATTCCATTTTCATTTCACTTATGCCAATATTTTTGGAAATATTTTGCAAAAAAAACCCCTCTTTTTTAATATTACTCATAATGGTAATGAGCACTAATTACACTTTTACATTTTTAACAAAAAAACAACAATTTATTCAAAATGATATCATTTCAAACTTTAGAAAATATTATTTTCCCTCATTTATTTTCCCCATTCACATAATTCAGACATTTTTTTAAATGTCAAATTCTTCCAAAATTTGACATAAACTTTCCCACATATTTTCCAGTTGCTCCATTTATTTCCAATGTAAAAAAAAAAAATCCGAACATTTCCCCAAAATTAACAGGATGTGAACCAGGAATGCTCTAAAAACACAGAAGTAAACAGAATTGACTCAAATTCAACAGAAAGTATATTTATTCATTTTCCATACTGCTCACCCTCAAAAGGTTTCCAAGGGTTGCTGGGGCCGAACCCAACTGTCTTCAGGCAAAAGGCAGACTACACTCTAGACTGGTTGCTAGTCAGCCATAAAGCACATTGAGAGACAGACAACCACTCACACTGCCACCGAATGGGAATCAAACCCAGATTGACCGCATTAAAGTCAGGCAGAGGAACCACTGCTACATCGGGTGGCCATCAACAGGAACTGAAATACCTTGAACCCAACAAGTGACTCAAAATTAACTAATTGCCTACATTTTAGCACAATAGATGTCCAATTTATTTGTATTGGGAAGGCAGCCGATTCAGCACATTGATGTATTTTCCTTTTAACGATATATTATAAATCAATCTAATCGTGCTGTTAATTCTCAACAAATGTGCTCCATTTTGGGATTAGAGTGATAATCGGACCCTGATAAACTATATCAGATTGGATGCATTATTTTCCATATTTGACATTAAGGACTTTAAATGAAAAGGATAGATTTACAATTTGGATCCACATATTAGGAACAGCAGGAGGTGAATCCCTTTTTGGGGTTCTGAAATAATGTCTTTAATAAATGGAGAGAGATGAATGGATGTCACGCTGATAGATAAACTGTATACAGTGCTTTGTGAAAGTATTCGCCCCCCCTTGAATTTCTCAACCTTCTGCCACATTTCAGCTTGTCGACTCTGTGAGGGCTAATTCCCAACATCAAAATAATCTTCAAGCAGAGGAGGCATCAAGCACGGAATAGTTTTAGACTCCGTCGGCCATCCGGAGTGGTGAAATGGCAGGCCTCTTTCTGAGATGGACGCGGCTCGCCCACTTCTTTGTCTCTAAAGTAAGTTCCTGTGATCATTCAGGCTGCCCATGGCTTTTTAGGGATAAGTGTGGCAGATATCAGACAGGAGGGGATCATAGATTGTTGCAGGGAACAATTTAAAATCTTAAAACCGAAAACTACAGTCAACTGGTCAGCACAGGCTTTGAGGACCTTGCCAGGTACTCCGTCAGGGCCAGCAACCTACCTGGTGTTCCACTTCATGTTTCTGAAGCTTCACGGTACTGGTGCAAACTGGTGGATGTTCTGAGACTGAATTTGATTTGTGGATTCAGTCTCAACACATCCACCAACTTGCTAATGTTCACAGTACAGAGTACCTGTCTCACTTTATGTCCCTGAAGCTTCAGTGTACTGCTGCAAGCTGGTGGATGTGCTGAGACTGAATCCAAATTGTTGAGTCATTCTCAACACATCCACCAGCTTGCACTAAAGATTCAGGAACACGAAGTGAGACAGGTACTGCTGACTGTGAACACCAAGAAGGCTGCTGGTCCCACTATACAATATGTTGATAGTCATTTATTTTCCCCTGAGATTTTGGATGGTAGACCAAAATTTCCTTAAAGCCACCCAGCAGTTGTTCTCAACGATCTCACCAAACTCCTCTCATGAACGGGTTTTTGCTTCAGAGACCACCAGAGCCGGTGTCCAGTTCTCATCAGGGGACGCTTCATCCCAATCCTTTCTCTACAGGTCTCACTGTCATTGCCCACAAGAGCATTGAAGTACTCCAGCAGAACGATGGAATCCCCAGAAGGACAATTTTTCACCACCTTTTCTAAGAACTCTTGAAACAGTGGATACTCTGAGTTGCTCTTTGTTGGGTAAGCACAAACAACTATCAGGTCTCGTCCTCCACTTGATGGCGGAGTGATGCTACCCTCTCACCCTCACACTCTTACCCACACCTTTGGGCAATTTAGTGTCCAACCATCCTACCATGCATGTTTTTGGAATTTGGAAGGAAATCGGAGTACCCGGAGTAAGCTCACGCGGGGTGAACCTGCTAATTCCACACAGGTGGACATGACCTGGATTCAAACCCAGGACCACAGAGCTGTGAGGCCGACCCACTACCCACTTGATTCTATAAAAATGTGTTGGTCGAACCCGATTGCGGATGACTTGATCATATCTAGCACCCGTCTACTCAAAAATAATCATGTCCAGGCCCCTTTTGCAAGCGTTCTGCCACTGATCCGTTGTACGCAATGAAGCGTCCGCTCGTCTTCATTCTTCCATCTCACCACCTCCTGCCGAGCCTTTGTGGCCAGGGAGTCGTCAAGACAACGATGGCGATCACCCGCATGGCGGAGGCCATCATCTCCGACGCCGTATGCAGATTCTATTTGCACGCGTCATCAACTCCACCGCCGAACATCGTCAGGAAGTCAGTCGGCGTCCCGGCCTGCTCGCTCACACTTTCATTGGAGTTTTTCTCCAGGCAAATCACTTCGACTATATACAATTTTGATGATGACGATGATGATTACCACCTGGGAAAAAAACAATGATGGAATAAATGGTTTCTCTCATTCAGTGAAATTGGATTTATAAATTTTGCTTTCCTGATGCTGACAAACTATCATGCAGTTTTATAGATGTTGTTATTTAAAATTGTCACAATGATCAGACTTTTGCATTGACAGCATCTACCAGTTATTTGATTTCCATCTTCATTTGTTAGAATATCAATTATTCGTAATTTTAATTCTGTATCGGAATCAGTCATTTATCATTTTATTTATTATGTATTTAATATCATATCAATAATTTAGGTTTAATTTTGTATTACCTAATAATTACCTTTTGAATTAAACATTTATTTCATGATTCTATAATCATCCATATTTCACTAATATGTATTTATTTAATACATATATATATATATATATATATATATATATATATATATATATATATATATATATATATATATATATATATATATATATATATATATATATATATATATATATATATATATATATATATATATATATATATATATATATATATATATATATATATATATATTTAAGCATTTCCTAACTTTTACATATATTTATCTGATAAAATATAAACATTATATATATACATATATACAAATACATCTTATTAATAATATTTTTTTTATTTCTCACTTCTCATTATGCATTTAGATTTTTTAATAATTATTCCCTTTTTAATAACTGGATTAATTTATATTCATTTATAATTCTAATTCGTTTGCCTCATTTATAATGATTTGATCATAACATTTAATTGAGTTGTTATAAAGAATAAATATTTTCATTGAAATATTTTATTCCTATTTAAAATTAAAATCAATCATTGTTTTTTTTCTTTTCCCTTATATAATTTACTATGAAAAAAAAACTAATTTCATATAATACGTAGTATGAACTAATAAGAAGACTGCATTCAAAATTGCAGTGTGTCATGGAGTTGGATTAGGCATCATTTGTAACATTACAGCATCCTGTTTTTCATCCGTTTCATTCGGTGTCGAACACTGGGTTCCTTATGCTGTGCGGACACTCCCGGCCGCAGGCCATGGTGTCCAAACACAAAGCAGCAGATGTCATTCAACAAGTTGACGGAAAGCACAATGAGTCACATTAAAATCTGCTCCTCATCTGATTTTTACTTCATCCTTTTTTCAAAAACAGAACAAAGCCTGAAAACAAAAGTTCAGTACTACACACTCACATTGGATTGGATTGGATAACTTTATTCATCCCGTATTCGGGAAATTACATTGTGGCAGTAGCAAGAGGGTGATTAGACAGAATAAACAGCAAAGCAAAAGCACAATGTACAAAGCAAATCAAAGTAAATGGAATCATCAAGTCATTAAAACATAAAAGCAGCAAAACACAAAACGAACAAGAGTGGAAAAAAGCTACCGTGGCCGCCGTCTGCCGCTTAAATGGCGCCATTTTGGTTGCGGTAACTGAATCGGACTCAAAAAGACGTTGTAAAGTTGGACAAAAACTGGAACCCCACAGAACAGCAAAGCAAATGAATTTCAAATCCGGCATTTATATATTTTGCTTTGGCAAGGGATAATTTCGTGTTTTTACATGATTAAATTATCACCTGACAGTTTTTGCTATAAATTCCTTAAACAATTTCCTGTTTTGTTGTCATCAATATTCTGTTTTAAATGGCAGATTTTTAAAAAAAAGCATATACTTTCCATTTTGCGGCGATGAACATTTGTTCTTAAAAATTGGTCACATTTTTTTGGTAAGAAAGTTTGATTTTCATTTAATAAAAAAAATAATACAGAAACAAAGACAAAAAAAATGAACGTTCAGTTCCAGTCTCCAGTGAATTTTAAATTTAAACATAAATTTATATTGCGACATCATGATTGTCACAATTGATTATTTGACCTAATCAATTGTCATCTGATAATAATTTCCAATATATTGTTGTAATCAATTTCCCGTTTTGATGTTATCAATTTCCTGTTTTGACGTTATCAATTTCATCTTTTTTAGATGCAAAAATCATATTGTAGCCTAAGGCGGGGAACACAACACGATGGGAAAAGAAACAAGTCCCATGCATAATAGGATTCATTCATTATTATTAATAATATTATCACAACTTTTCTGACTTCAAGATGGAGGACGAGATAGAAAAGGCTGAACTAGTTTTTAAGCAAAAACATGGTATGAAAGCCACTTTTCAAGCGTCCCAAAGCTCAAAGAAGATGAAAAAAAAACATATACATGACGGACCGACAGACTGTTCAACTAGCTGGTGCAACTCGGACCTGGAAGAGAACCATGGGAATTGGGTGGATTAGATTAGATTAGATTAGAACTTTATTTCATCCCGTATTTGGAAAATGTCCTTGTTTACAGTAGCAAGACAAAGGGGGCAAACAAACAAAGCAAAAAGTGCAAAGTACAAGGCAAAGTATATGGCAAAGAATAAGAAATATTAAAATGCAATTCAAAAAAGATAGAAAAGATAGAAAAATGAGCAAGAGAGGACGGGGCTGCCGCTACCAGCTGCCACAGCGACATGACAAATACTGATTTATGATTTCCATACTTTAGGGTCAATGGTGCCTTGCATGCGTTAGGTTTAAAATGGTAATATTTATTTTTTGGACGGACTTGGGTACTAGTGGTTAGGAAATGTTGTTCTAAATTGAGCGTGAAAGGTTGTTATCTTTCCATCATGCTATATATATCGTCATTAATTTCCTTTTTCAACATGATCACTTTCATGTTTTTAAGATAGCAAATTTCCCATTATAACAAAATAAAGCAATGGGCCCCTTTTATCCAGTCATGACTGATATTGCAAGGCGTAACGCACTTACCATAATTACTATATTGAAGCAGCAGAAAGCAAAAATATACACTCCTTGCATGGCTTCTATGTACTGAATGGCGAGATGGAGAGACTGTTACTCCTTTAGAGTTCTATTTAATGCTGAGTTGATTTAAATTCCTAATTTGAAGTTGTTAACATGTGTGTTTATGGGCATTTGGTGCTTCATCAGTTGCCTAACGGTAGCCTCCACCTTCCAATAATGAATATGACATGTTTTAGCATGTTTATTACTCATGTACTACATCGTAGACAGAAGTACCACAGTGTATGCATAACATAATTTTAGGTGAACTTGTCTGTTTATGTGCTTGTGTACATAATCCTCTACAACCCCCTAAAAAAGAGTCAACAACAACAACAACATGGTGTCAGAAGTGGGATAAAGGTCTGTTTATCGTTGCCAAAGGACGGATGTTAAAATATTTTTATTTCTACGCTTTTCAAGCCAAAGTAATGTTGCCATTAAGTTAGTCTCCAAATGAGAACATTTCTTCTGCCAAATTTCCTGTAATACAATAAATTCCAAATTCTTATGTCACATAATGTTTTATCTTCCATATTTTTAAACACAATACTTTTGATTGATTTCAAGTTTTAACCTGACAACTATCCCAATATGACTAAATAAATGGATGTTGAAATGTATTTAATCTTAACAAAGTCTACTTTTTCAAGTGACAACGTTTACAGTTAAAATATAGAAATGTACATTTCGAAACAATAATTTTCCCTCTACAGTGTGATAAAGATTACTTGTAGCATTACATTACCTTATATTAACTATGTTAGCTCATTTATAAATAGCAATTGGATGGTTATTATTAAGTCATTTTTGGTGCGTTTGGACAAAGATGAGGAACGACAAGAAGGTGCCGGAGCGCTCCCCGAAAGTCCCCTTTAAATCATTAAGTCCACGTATTTTGAAATATGAATGACGTAGTTATCAAAGCGATTTCATTTGTAAGAAAGATTCAGCACGCAAAACAGCCAGCGGAGGGATGCGGCGGCAGCCATCCCCTTCAAGTTTTTCGCCAGCCCCAATTGACGTAGATGGTGTCGGGTTCTTGTCAAAGTGGGTTAGCCTCCGTTGCTAGCTGTTCTCCGCCACGGGAGACCCTGAATATTTCACACCGTACTGCATACCTTATTGATACAGCAATATTCAGCAGCCAGACAGAGTGAGAAAGTCCTAAAAAAGTCAGAATAAACTGGTAGAATATGATTCTTATAGAAAAAAGGTGAAATTTTACAAAATTTGGACCCTTATAAAAGCAATGGATTCAAAATTCAATGTGATAAGATTGACATTTTCAGAGGTGAAATTGAGTTTCTAGAGTGATACAACTGACATTTTATCTAGTTGTTTCACAATCTAACTTGAGTTTCAATTTGTGACGTGAAAATTTAAATTTCTTCACGTTTACGTTTCAATTTGATGGTATTCACGTATTTCAATGGTAGAATCGAAGTTTTTATGTGATAAAACCAACCTGATAGATTTACCAATTAGTATTTCCAAGTTCAACTTTCAATAATGGAGGCATCTGAGATCATATCTTTTTATTCTTGCATCCACACGCGCCTCCGGTTAGATGATTCTGAAGAGCCCGATATCCCTTTTGCTAATATATTCATAAGATTTCAACAACATGCATAGCAGAAGTCTAAACATTTTTCAGAGTTTCATCACAATTAGTCTCAGTTCTCAAAACTATTGTAGGTCTGTCGAAGCTTCCCGAAAGCCACGTTTCCCAAAACAAGTCCACAGTTCCCAAGAACTTGTTTTTTGAACCATAGTCTCGAGAAGTCCTGGTGTGAAGGAGAAGTGACCTCCAAAGGTGTTTTGGTTAACTTTGGAGCGAGCACTTCTTTTGCAAGAGATGTATTAAAATGCCTTATATTAATGTCACATTTATAATAATGACGAACCTAACATTCCTAATAAGCAAACCGTTCATATATGTAATGTTTAATATACAAAATAAGGCAAAGCGCTCTTCATTGCAAGCAAATATATAGAAATGATAAACCGAACACAACCTTTAAGCGTAATATATCACACTCCAACATGATGCATTTCAAGATGTAAAATGCCATTTTTTAACGTTCACTTAATTTTACGATGAGGGTGCAATTCCCATAAAGCCTGCCTGCCTGAGAAATTTTTGTCAATCATTGTGAATGCAAAACCTGGGAATGCCTGAGAAGAGAGAGGCGCCCATAGAGAAAAATATGTTTCAGAAGCAAAAAGACAAGTGCTGGAAATGCGAGAAAGTCTGGTGCACTGAAGTCAGGCAAGTTACCCTTCACACCATCAGTTGGCCTATTTTATGTGCTCAAATTTCATTTTTTTCCGAAAGTCTCACTATCACAGATTTCATTCATTCATTTTCCGCAAATGAGCTTATCCTCACGAGGGTTGAGGCAATGCTGAAGCTTATTCCACCCAACTGTAGCTCACCCTGAATTGGTTGCCAGCAAATCGCCAATAAATTGTCTGAAGAGGGCATCTTTCCGTCCTTCTGTCATGTCACTCTGAATTTCTGTCCAACAACGAATTTGGCTTATAAATAATGTGATTCCTCAATTGTTTTTTTTCTTTATAAAGAAAATGCTTCCAAGTTGTGGCTCAACTAAACCCTATCTATTAAATGTATTAAACCACCCCTTATTGTGAGTGTAAGTCTTATTTATATGTTGCAACTTGTACCGTTTTGATGGTAGAAATTCATATTCCGTACATTTGAGTCCCTCGTAGATGAACAACAGGTCACCACAATTTCATTTTGTCAGCTGTGACTCCAAGTCAGAATTTGACTGATTTTTTTTCGGCTCCGAACAGAAGAGTGCTTGTTCTCTTTCGGAATCTCTTCCGAGGCCCCAAAAGCCCGAGGCCAAAACTCCATGCTTAAAATGGCCACCGCCGCTAATCCTTTTCCGGGCAGACAAGAAGTGGCGGGGAAAACTGGGACGCCTCCGGACTTTTTCTTGCCATCGCCAGACAGTTGTGTTGTGGCGCCTTGGTTTAAGTGATGCTTTTCACTTCCTGCCCGACGAGTCGAATTGGAATCACAAGATGCGGTGCATGTCCCCATGGACACCAGAAACTAAATTTGCGGGGACATTTGAGGGGACATCCTTGTTCACTTTGCATAATCAATTAAAATTCTAATCTCTGGCTCGGGGGTTTTGGGATGATTTGACTTGATTGTTTTTGAGTTGAATATCCAGCCTTTCAAACAGCATAAATCCCAGGTTTTTTTTTTTCAGAATGGAAAAAAAATCACAATTTATTGACTGCTTCTTCAAGGTGTCTGAAATATCTAACTGAAAGATAAGCTCTGTCGTCCTCACTGTGCCACCATATTCCAATGCAAGATCTTGGGGGAGATGGCCTATCTGCTTAAAATGTTGCCTGACACATGGAGCTCTAACTTCTCCCTGTTCCATTGTTGTTATTGACAGCCGGGCACCAACACAAAGCCGTTAGCTGCGTCCGTCCGTCCGTCTGTCCGTCCGTCCGGACGTGGCACGAGAACACAGGCCAGTCCGTGCCTGAATATGGATGAGCACCAGGCATCTCTTTGCGGACAGGGCGACCCGTCGCAGACGGGCCTTGCTCATTAATAAACATTCTCAGATGCTCTCTGAAAATATTTCAAATTTTACTCGTCCAGATGTCTACGGAAGTTCCGTTTTTCATCTCCACTTCTTGGCATCCGGTCAGTTCAAAAGAGAAAAAGGAACGGAACCACAGCCTTCTCAAATCCTTGTTGTTTTTCTAGTTTTGCAAGGAAATCTGCTGACATCTGTGCTCTCCCAGCCACAGTCAAATGTATGTCTTTTTTCTGTATGTCTCATAATGCCGACTCACCTTATACTCCTTAAACTGCTCACCAGAAACTAAACACATACATATTTTGTTGTCCAATACTCTGGGTCCAGCTTTTCTGTCTTGAATTTATATTACCCTACAACATTTAGCATACACTTGTTTTTTTTTAGCTATTTACCTTTTTTATTTACTCACTTGATGCTAGTCACATGGACTCGCACGGGGAATCATAATCATTTATAAGGGCAGTTATCGGCAGAAGTATGTGAAATGTATGAGATATCTCCTTGTGAAAATCACATTTAATTTCCCAATGACGGGATGATTGGACGCAAGCCCATGTCACGCATCATCAATAGCACGTAAAGGGTTTTCAAAAAAATGAGTATTAAAAGAACAATGTAAATACAACTATTAAAAGAAAGTGGAACCTGAACATAAAATTGCACAACTAGAAACAAGGTCTAACGTCAAGAGGCTTCATTAAAGCACTTGGCGATGTGCTTAATGTTCTAATGATGGGGCTAAGCACTGTATGTTGCTACAAAAGGCTTGAGTGCAGCGTTGTTAAATTGGACCAGTTGGCTGCACGGTGGCAATACGTGAAGGTTTTCCAGCACCGTTCTAATCAAATATTTTAGCCAGTCAACATTAAGTCAATTTAACTCCATCTTGACCCGCACTCACAGCTCCAGGCTTATAATTAAAGGTCTAAGGTGCACTCCACTTGCTTGTGAAGGATTACTGTCACGTCTTTGTAATTATTTGCTACGTCATGAACATTTGGCCTCATGGGAAAGAAAAATCAAGTAGTGGTTTAAAGCCTGGGTGGGTGTCCAATTTTTTTTCTCTTGTGGGCAGCTTTCTCAAAAATCAAAGAATACAAGTGCTAATTTGAATTCCTTCCATTTTTAATAGTTAAATAAAGCAGTGTTTCTCCACGACTGTGCCGTGAGCGATGGTCAAATGTGCCACGGGAAATTACAAGTCGTACATTGTCATATTCAGAAAGAAATCTTAATGTAACGAGATTAAAATTATTTTGAGATTAATATTGAAAAAGATTTTAGTATTACAAGATTCAAATCATAATATTAGAAAAATGTGTTGCTTTATTTCATGGAACATGAATCAGAAGTTGTTTGGTTTCACGGGTTTCAAATTTTAGCGATGTTCATATTGGGATAAAAAGTCAGAAAAATGATGAGATTAAAAATTTTACATTCCCTATTTTTACATTTTTGGGGTTAAGGTGACAGTTCTAATTTATAAGGTTTTGCTTTTTCCACCAGATTATGAAAGAAGTGTGCTTTTTCTAAACAAAACTGTGAAGGAGAGGATTGGAATTGGGTTAAAAAAATAAGTGCTTTTTTAATTGTCGATATGCGATATAATCGTCAAAATAAACAAACTTCTTTAAATACTGATGTAGGGACAATATATCTAAAAAAACCTATTAAAATCTAATTGTTTATTCTTAAATTAAACACACAAACTATGTTAAATATTTTTTTTATTTAATCAAATCAAAGTAAAGAAAACCGCAGCAGGGCAGAACTCCTCGACTCCGTTGCTGGTAAGCGCCGACTGCTCTTCCATCCTATTCCACGATGGAATGGTGTAAAGTAAAAAGGAATGAATTAAGAATTAAATAAAATGCAATTTAAAAAAAGATTGAAGGGCTGTAAAAAATGAAAAACATAACATTGTATTGAGTGACAAATCAGCCTATAATATATGTTTTAGGAATATGGGGAGGAAACCGGAGTACCCAAAGGAAAGCCACGCAGGCCCAGGCAGAACGTGCAAACTCCACACAGGTGGACGTGACCTGGATTTGAACCCAGGGCCCCAAAGCTGTGAGGCTGATTGGCTAACCACTTGCTCCACTGGGCCGCCTCGCCTGTATGTATGTAATATTCTATATATATAGGAGGTTTTAATATAAAAAGCATCCCCAGAACAGTCTCATTTAACACCTTTTCATTGCAGATTTAACTAATGTGACATTTCCACTATGATTATTTCCAACTTTAGCAGTCAATTATGTCCAATAGATTACAAAGTAATCTTTTAACAGCAAGATGACTTTTCAGGAATAGAATAGGAATCATTTCATTTCATCTCAGGTTTTAAGTTTCGTTCATGGTGAAGGTGTTGCTAAGTTAACCACGGTCATTAGTGAGTGGAGGAAAATGGCAGTACCTTTTTTTGCGGGTAAGTGGCTTATCTTTTCTTCATTATGCTGGGATTCCTGCACAGCCAGCAGACGCTTCTTGGCGTAATTACACAATTCACATTCTTCATCTGGCGGCGGTGGAGGAATGATGAGACGGTCAGAACGATTGCACAAGGCTTTCCTTCTGTGCTCGCCCGTGGGTCTTATCGCCTGCTACATTGGAAGTCAATGCGGAAAGTTAATGAATAAATAAAGGCGTAATAAGTTTCAGGAATCATAAAAAAATAACCTCCTGAGGTTTTCTGGAGTCGACATTAGAAATCCGATTTTTGTATATATTTTAAACATGTGTATTTCCATTCTGTTGCGATTTTTCGGTGGTATTATGTGCACTGTTTTATACACTGTTTTCAAATGGGACTCACTTGAAGGGCGCGCTAAACTAATTGATTTGCTGTATTACTTTTAGGGAGAACATGCTAACTCCACACAGGTGGACCAACGTGGATTTGACCCCAGGTTCGCCGGGTTACCGCTTTACATTTCATATAAGATCAACTAATGTGTTCATTGGGTTATATTAGATTAAAATTATTTCGAGATTCTTCAAAAACTATACTTTGTCCTGTTACTTTGGACGGAGCCATTTTTCGATATATTGCGAACATTTTTTTGTACTCAACTGTAAAGAGAAAAGAAGGCGAGCTTCTTGCTTGCATAAAATATAAATAGCACACAAGTTGTTGTCTCAAGTGAGAAGAGCTAGCGAACTAGCCTGCGCATGGCCGCGGGCGTTGTGTCCTTGGCGGTCCGCTGGCCCGTGCCCGATCCCCCCTGCCCGCGGCACATTCTTTGTAGCCGCCATGCAGCGGCCTCGGGGGTTTTACCCACAATCCTCCTCGGGGCCGTCTGATACAGTTCGGTGCGCGAGGTCAGCCGGCCAGGAGCACGCTCCTGCCGAAAAAGAACCAAGACAGTCTACAAAAGTTTAGGGGTGCTGCTCACCTATCTGTGAAAAAATGTCGGGAAAAAGTTCTCATGCCTGAGAAACTTAAGTTTGAAATTTTACATCTCTCTATGATTATTTCATTGAAATATCACGAAAAATGATATTGATAGGAAAGATTGACAGATTTTCTAATATGGTCTGTTTACCTCCACTAAAAAGAACAAGAGATCTTCTTTTGTTCATTTTATGTAACATTATATACACCCTAAAATTTTCAGTCCATGATGTTTTTGTTAGCAGTGCACAATTTGAGTGATTGCGGCTAAACTGCGATTTTCAAGCATTAAACACCACAATTTGACCGAGTTTGTTCATTGAATATTTGAACCGTTTTATCCTTACATGGTCACGGGGGGCGCTGGAGCTTATCCCAGCCAGAAACGGGCACCAGGCAGGAGACACCCTGAATCGATGCTCGAACGGGGCAATTTAGAGGGACCAACCAGCCTAGCAGGTTGCTAAAATATAAAAGGAACATCTAAACGTTCTATTTAAATTATTGATTTAAAAAGACTTAAAAATTTCCTCCCATTTGTATTTAAATTTAAATTTGAAAACATGCTGACACGACTCAAAATGTGTCTTAAAGCAAAAGATATTTTGATGGGTTGCAAAAGGAAAAACATGACACAGAGAGAAAATAAAATGAGTTTTCCCATCCGTCGTCTTGGCAATGGCGGCTGGCTGCTGTCAGACCTGCGTCTTAATTGGTCATCAATGCTTTAAACTAACTATTTTAACTTTAGTTTTCTTTGTTTTCTTCCTTCATTATTATTACACCTACATTAATTCTATATGAGGGAGTCCTTTAAATTATTGGCCACCTTTGACGGCACTAGATGTCAAATCTATTTGGTTTGGGAATATAGACTGGCAGTGATAAACATTAATTGTGGCCAATGGGGAAAAAAAATGGGTTTTTAATCCGTTTTTTATTAATGAAATTTCTATGAATAGTTTAACAAAATTTTACTATTTTTATTTAGAAAAATTAATGATGTCCCTGATCAGATCACATTGTTTTTTTTGTTGTTTTTTTTAAAGATCACAATCTGTTAAAAATCAGTTACTATTTAGTTCAAAATGAGCCGCATTTGGAAAATTATGAAAAAGAAAATATCCAAGTTACGAAACCCAAAATCTCATATAAAATCTTCTTTAGCATCCTGTATTTTGTTTTGAAATTGCTATCTTAGAGCTGCTTTGCCATTTTCTTAGCACTTTTCTGCAAAAACAAAACATAATTTTACATTTTTAAGTTGTGTTTTTCTTAAATGACCGAAAACAGTCATGTGCTCTCAAAAGGTTTAACACCTATGATTGTTTGTGTCTTTTATGGATTTCCACCAATCAATGCACGTCACCTGTGTAAGCGCGTGGCTCGCTATCTGGCAAATAGAGAGCTCCATCAATCACCCCATGTGTGTTTAATCAAAGTTGATTGATTATCGATATAGTAACACTGGCATACACACCTGAGTGTGTCTGTTTGATTTCTTCACCTTCAGCTCCTTTACAACTTAAGAAGTTGTTGATCTGGAGATGACAATGTGGGGGAGCCTCATTTCTGGCACAAAATGAAGAAGTGACTGAACATAAAACAGGCAGACTTCCAATGTCTTGTTAAGCAAAGCTTTAGACATTTTAATCAGGCATACAATTCAAAATACACACTCAATAGTAAGAAGATCTGCAAATTCGGAGAGTCAATTCAGGGTTCGAGAGTTCAATCCCAGGTTATTCCTCACTGTATGCAGTTTGCATGTTCTTGTCAAGCCCAGGGCCAGACTGGTGGACAATTGATCAGGATATTTCTTAGGCCAGCATTGAAGGCCCTTGAAGGCCTTGAAGGCCTTGAAGGCCTTCAAGGCCCTGAAGGCCCGGACGGCCCTGATGGCCCGCCACTGGTGTAATGGAGGAAGAGAGGTGAGGACCAAGTCTACCAGTTTGTGGTCGGTTAGTTAAGAAGTTCTTTATCCAGCAGGCAGATGGAAGAGGAGAGTCCAAGGTTGGAGAGTTTGTCAGTCAGAATGTCCGCTATTGTAGTGTTGAAGGCTGAGCTATGGTCAATGAAAAGCATCCTCACCTAATTCCCATGGTGCTCCAGGTGGCTCAGTGTTGTGTATAGAGCAATAGCTATGGCATCCTCAGTGGACCTGCTTGCTCTTTAAGCAAACTGGTGAGGGTCAACTGTGGGAGGGATTGTATTCCTGATATGGCGGGCGACTAACTTTTCAAAACAGCTTCATATTTACTTTGAAACATTGACATTGTTAATGAAACGTTTTATGGGTCTTCCTGGGATAGAGAAATTTGGTTTTGGAGCTGGAATTTAAAACAAAAACACAATGCAAACACAAACCTTCAAATAACATTCAAATGTTCAATGACAAATGGCAGATTTTACGTTTGTTTTTTTTTTTGTTAATGAGACTTCTTTTGTGAGTCAATGTCAAAGCCACTTTGAGGGCTGCATTTTCAAAATAGGCTCATGCATTCATTTAGTAGAGGTTGAAATTTGCTTGCATTTTCGGAATAACGAGAGATGTCACTTTGGCGGTAATTCAAGACTGACTTTGTTGTCTTCGTCTGTCAGACGAGTGGTTTAAATCGGCCGACAGATCGCCTCCTGCTTCTGCGGCGTTCTCCATTTTGCAGTGGCGACGAGAGCCACGCTCCCTCATTCCAGGCTCAGAAATCAAGCAGCACGTTGCGGTAATGTAAGCCGTTAAATGGAATCCCTTTTCATCGGCGCCCTTAATCTCGGCGCGCTGCAGCGAGAGCATGAGACGGCGTCCCAAAGCCTATCAAAACCTTAATTCAATCTGCAGCCCTGCTTCAAAGTGCCTGTCACGTTAAGGCGCATACGTGTGAAATTGTCCCGTCGAGTTGAAATGTTTCTACAAGTGCTAATGCTGGAATTGTGACGCGTTTTCCTCATTATCGGTGACCACTTTTGTTCAATCAACAGCTTGAATCAGAGGTGTCAAAGTGGATCTGGCTTGCCACAACATTTTGTGCAGCCTGAAAAGATAAATTGTGTGTGTGTGTGTGTGTGTGTATGACTTCATGTTTTATGGCAGGGGTGGCCTCGAGAGCCCTTATCCAATCAGCTTTCCATATCTCCCGCCTCTACCATACCTGAATCAAATGATCCACTAATCAGCAAGTGTCCAGAAGCTTCATAACGATCCCGGTTATTTGATTCAGGTGTATTGTTGGAAGGAAACATGGAAAATACACTGGATATGGGGCCCTTGAGGACTGGAATTGGCAACCAACCCCTGTTTTATGGTAAAAATAAAATGATGATTTAAAATACTATTTTCTTTTGCTCCCTTTAAAAAATAATACATGCCAATTCATGCATTCATTTTCCATATCTTCTATCCTCACAAGATCATATCCTAGTCCAACTATGCACACCAGGTGGGGGGAACCTGAAATAGTGGACATCCAACCGCAGGACACTAGAAGAGGGACAGCTATTCACACTCACACTCAAACCTAGGGGCAGTTCAGAGTTTTCAACCAGCCTATTCTGGATTTTTTGGGGATGTGGGCTGAAACTGGAGTGCTCGGATAAATGTCTATTGTGAGGGTCAAGCCTGGGAAGGGTCGAACCCTCAATCTCAGACTTGTAAGGAGGCTGAAATGCTAACCACTTGGTCACCAGGTGCGACTGAAATGCTCAATTTTTAAACCAAAAAAAATTGAACATTAATAATTAGATTCAAAATAAAACATTTACATTTACCGGAGACCAATTCAGGGTTTCAAACGGGTCCACTGTGAGGATAAGGGAGAAAATATATGAATGAATATTTAAATTATTACTATTATATATATATATATATATATATATATATATATATATATATATATATATATATATATATATATATATATATATATATATATATATATATATATATATATATATATATATATATATATATATATATATATATATATATATATATATATATATATATTTTTTTTTTTTTTTTTTTTTAATTTTTTTTTTATTTTTATTTGTAAATATATTATCAATAGAGTCCTGGTGAAAAAAAATACTTATTTGGACAATTGTTTTTAACAGATCTATCGACCATCAGAAAAGCTGTCAATTCATTAGATGGTTAATTGATGCAGCCTAGTTGGCAGATATAACAGCCTTCTTCTGAACAATAACATAACCACGGTGTGGCCCGTGAAAAAAAAATACTCGGACACGCTTGTTTTAATTTATCAATGACGTTTTAGCTTCAATAATGAATGCATCTTTGTGGCTTTAAAGAGTTTTACATTGACACTTAAAGGTCCCCAAATAAAATGAAAGTCCTTATGTCCACAAGGGAAACATGTTTCTGGATTATTGTTGGTGGTAAATTTTTCCCTCAAATCGCCCTAAAAAAAACAAAACAGAAGTGACCAAAATATGTATAAAGGGAGTAAGTTGTGAATGTATTAAAATCATCTGGAAGTGACCAAAAATCAACAGTAAGTGAATAAAAATGCCACAAAAACAATAGGAAATGATCCAGGAACAATCAAAAGAAAGATACTTGTAACTACTTAAGGCATGACAATATTGGTATTCAATGTTGACGATTTTATTTGCTACCATTGACTGAAATGATCAGGATTAGAGCAAAAACGGATAAAATAAGATTGCTTTTATAAAAGCAAAATCCTTTTTTTCCCTGTACGTAAGTTGTTATGCGGCGTACACAACTTGAAATGATCAAAAAATTTATAAAATTCAGGAAAAAAGTATAAGTAGAAAGGGATGAGATAATGTCACTAAATCAATAGAAAGTTACAAGTGCCACAACGACAACAAGAAGTGCCCCAAAATCAAGGAGAAGGAGACCAGGAAATGCCACAAAATCAATGGGAAGTGACCAGTATACAAGAAGCCACCCTAAAATGTACAGGTATTGAACCAAAATCAACAGAAGGTAACCAAAAAATCAACAAGTTACAAATGAAATGCCGTAAATAAACAGGAAGGGCCTACAAATCACCTCAAAGGGAACCAAAATTTACGGGAAATGACTTGAAAATGACCTCGAATTATAGAAAATTACCCATGGAAGAGCAAAAGCAGCCTCAGGCAATTTCGCATTTACTAATTGACAATAATACTGACAAAAATACTCCCTCTACCAGACATTTTCTGCCCGCATCCATTTTGTTTCACATTGTTTTTGTTCAGTATTTGGCATCTTCGGTGGGCAGGAATTCCCACTAAGAAGCTTTCGTCGACCGAGTGGACAATTAAAAACGGAGCATTGTGGTAAATGTGTTGTTTCTCGGCCTAAACGAGGGATTAAGTGTTGAGTTTATCGGGGATTAAACGGCTGCTATCTGCCTGCATGTCCACCTTGTTTTAATTGTGTTCTCCGCTTTGTCCAGACGTGGGTTGCGAGGATTATGCTTCCCCTCCCCCAAACGCAAATATCATCATCTACATTTCTTCTTTTCTTCTCCCTATGGCGGGAAAGTTTCTTAGCACTCTCGCTTCTTAATCTCCGGCCAAAAGGCCGATCGAGCTACCCTGGATTACGGCGGATTATGCCAACCAGCCCTTTGATTAATCCACCATTTTGTTGTGTCCGGAGTGAGTGAAGGGGGTAAACCCGTATGGGTTTTTAGGGTGACCCACATTTAGGAGGCTAATGTTGTTTAAACAGGAGAGAGAAAATAAATACAGCACATGCACATGTTCAGTACATAATCCCAGTTTTGACGGCAATAGACGTCTGCTCGGTTTGAACTGTAAGGAGCGGTCAATGGTCGAATTTTAATTGATTGTTCAATTGTGGTTAATGTTAGGAAGTAACGTGCAATATTATAATTCATTCAAATTTGGACCTTATCATATGAAAATGGGGAATATAAAAAAAATGGCTTCCATCCATTTACTCATTGGTTTTCCTTGGTTGTGTACAGGCAGCTAATATATAGGTGAACAGTGACCGATTCATGGTGTCCCCTGGCTGTAGTTGGCTGGGAGATAACCCTAGCGGTGAGATCGCCAATCTAATTGTGACTAAAATATTATAACAGCAAGAGGCAGTTTTGATGGGTTTTTATTGTGTATGTAATAGAACTGTCACATTAAATAGCTTCATAACTTTATCCAATGTCTAAAATGCTTTATTTTCCAATCTATGCCTCCAAGTATGATGTTAATTTTTTTTATAATGTTTTTTTTTATGTCTGAAGCAGATATTTTCCTTATTTTCCTGCTTTGTTTATCAATAAAATCAAAATCTCTAGTGCCCTATAAAGGGTTAAGCACATGATATAGTATGGCACAAACACACAATGTGGTTGATTCATCCCTAAATGCAACTCCAGTCCACCTCCCGCTGTCTACTCAATCACACAAATCAGATTAGCAGACATATGCCCGCCGCCATTAAGAATTTAGCAGAGCTCTGATGGGAAGCTGTAGCCGGGTGAAAAATCTCAATCAGAAAAAAAAAAAAAAGTCACAATCAGCTCTCTGTTGTGCCGACCCTCCATCCACTATTCCTCACGTTCAAATCCAGCAATAATATTCATAATACCACTAAAGAAGACTGTTAAAGTGAAAACCGCTAGAAAAGTCCAACTCTAGTAAGTGCATATATAAAATAAACAAGTATTTATCTTTTCATCTTATTCCCTTTTTAATCCACTGAAGTGTAGCAGTTATATAAAATTTGTGACGTTTTTGCAAGCAGCAACAAGTAAGTATGACACTAGTTAGCCAGTAAAAGCTATAAATTATTATTTCATTATAATTTTGCCACAGAATTTAAAAGAACAGAAACTGTTTTGATCATGCATTCAAAAAATATCTTTTATGTTTAAGAAATGTTGTTCACTTAAAAAGAAAAATAATTTGGAGTGTTAGAGTATGCTTGGGCCCAGTCGCTGAAAACAGTGCAGCGTGCCTTATTAACAAATTTTGCTAAGAATGCACCGACTACAATACAAATTAGGACACCAAAAATTTCAAGGAAAGGGCTGCATATGCATACCTAAATAGCCAAGACGGGCATCAACATCAGTAGAGGCAGCATAGCAGGCTAATTGGATGGTCTAAATATACCCTAGGTATAGTGTGAGAGTGAATGGTTGTTTGTTTCCTTGTGCCATGCAATTGTCTGGCCACTGATTCAGGGTGGCCCCCAAAAAACCCCGAAATAGGTTCCAGCACCCCCGTGAACAAAATGAAGATAAAGCAGAAAATGAGATAAGACAACCTACTTTTACTTTGGTCGGAGGGTTGGATATTTGTTGAAGAAAATTAATTAATTAATTAAAAAAAAAAACTCAAAATGTACTCTTTGAAACACAAAAAATAGGAAGTTTGAGCTCAATGTAAAAATGATTGTGAAAGCAGCAGTATTCAGAGAACTGAAAATGTCTTGTTGCTATTTAAACGTGAAAAAACACTGGATACAAATAATAGGCGTACTATTTTTAAAGGTGTTCTTTGGGCTTTCTTGGCAACTTCTTGTTGTCGCTATGGCACTTGTAACTTTCTATTGATTTAGTGACATTATCTCATCCCTTTCTACTTATACTTTTTTCCTGAATTGTATCAATATTTTGATCATTTCAAGTTGTGTACGCCGCATAACAACTTACGTACAGGGAAAAAAAGGATTTTGCTTTTATAAAAGCAATCTTGTTTTACCTACTTTTACTATGGTCGGAGGGTTGGATATTTATTGAAGAAAATTAATTAATAACAAGATGCAAGTGGGAAAAAATAAGAGAAAAAGCTTGGACTAGGAGAAAACAAAATGCAGAGTGTTTCAAGAGAACGAGAAAGAAAGAGTGAACGTTATCATTTCTGGGGATTCTAAATGCGCCACATGTTATTTAGTCACCTAATCATCACTTTCATCTTAATGCAACATGTCATCCGTAAAGCAGCTTCATTAAAAAAAACATGCTGTAATAATGCTTTGTAAGGTTACAGGTGAAATGCAAATGGTGGTGAAGTGTTCACAAGCGCATACCATTACCTGACCAACACATTACAAGTGGGCTAAATATTTGCGAAAATGCTACCTTTGTATCACTTTTCATTTGAAACAAACATTGTACGGCTAGGAAGGAATTTAATTTTAATTTAAGTCATTGGCCCAAAGTCTAAATTTTGCTAACAAATATACGATATGAAATTTGCTACGCGTGGCCAGCATGAGTAATGACCCCTTCCGGGCCAAGAATTAAATTACGGCGGCACTTGAGAGGTTTTTGCCATTATGCTGGCTACTATGGAATGTATTTTAGCTTCGTTTATTTTAGAAGGCACTGGCTCTCGGGGGGGGGAAGGATTATGCGGATTAAAGCTACGTTGTTATGACCATTATATTAGCGTACTTACACTAAGACAAGTGTTAACCTACATTATACTTTTAACATATGTGACAGCATTTCCAGCATATTTGAATATTCCATTGCAGAAACCAGTATGCCTTAACGTTATGGTATCGTTAAACATTGCTATGTTATTATTTAATTTTCCCTCTCATTTTCTGAACCGCTTTATCCTCATTAGGATCGCGGGGGGTGCTGGAACCTCTCCCAGCTGACCGATGCGGGGGACACCCCGAATCAGACAGCCAATCAACCATACACAATCACATCCATACCTAGGGGCATTTTAGTTTCCAATCTGTCTACCATGCATGTTTTTTTGAAAGTGGGAGGAAACCGGAGTACCCGGAGCAAACCCACGCAGGCCTGGGGAGAACATGCAAACTCCACACAAATGAACATGACCTGGATTTGAACCCAGGATTCCATTGTTGTGATTCAAAGGCTGACACAAGGTATGAAATCTGATGGACATGCCTGTTATGCAGATCACAATACAACCAAAAACTTAAAAACACAGAAAATCTGCCATTTTGTTTAAAAACGGACCCATTTAATGCTATCTTTTGCTACTCTATATTTCAAGAGTTGACTTAGAAAACTCATCGTACAATTTCAACGTTGTTTAGTAACCAAAAATTTGGCAGACAAGTTTATTGTGGGTGTAACCATGAAAACGTTTTAAAAACCTGAAAAAACACAGCAAGAGTACTTTTTTCTATGTAGCTGTTAATGCAACAAAATTGCTTTGACAAGTGTGTGAGGCAATGAATAATAGCGAAATAATATATACGTTATTCTGTTGTTGTTGTTTTTGCATGTTAAAGTTTATTCTAATGTACGATGAATACTTTCCTCCAGGAATTTAAAAAACATGGTTTAATTTGATGTCTTTCTGACCTTGCTGGCAGCTGCGATGCATTTGAGGCGCACTGGCATGTAGGCGGGACCTGCGGGGGCAGTGGGCCAGGGTCTTATTGGCTGCCGGCAGGTGTGCTTCCTGACTAGCGCCCCGCCCCCATAATGAACACCCGCAGGAATGGAAGCGCGCAACCAGGCGGGGGTCGGGGGGTTTCGCTTCCTGCATCAGTCATGGCTGCCACTCACCTCAGAAAGAACAAGAATAGATTGGGACTGGCAGGCAGGGCAAACAATACCAAAAATGTTATTCTCTTCTCTTGACAGGGTGAATTACATCAATTTTATTTGTTCATAATAATAAATGACGGTTACTGGGGATGGTGGACGTCACCGTTGATGGCTAGACATCCGGTTCTATCATTCTGATTTGTCTAAGTTGTTGTCATGACAACCAGTGCAACAGGATGCTATGTGGTGGCTGCAATTTGTGCATGAGCAGCATATGTTTTTGTATTTGGTGGCAAGGGCTTCAGCCTCCGAGCACTCAGATTGCTCCCTTAAAATAGACGCTAACATGCTCATGCAACCTGCAGGGGAGGTTAGCGGCGCACCGTCTCCGTGACGACCATCCATCCCCCCCTCCTTGTTAGGCATCTTGTCCTAGAGGGCGGCTTGACACTTGTCGTGTGTTAGTGATGACGTTGGTCGTCTGGATTGGTAAAAGGGATCAGGTTAGCTATGGTAATAATTGACAAGAAAAAGCTAAACATGATATGAATTTCTTTAAGATGCTATGGAATACTACAGTTTATGACTTTAAAATCTTAGATTATATTTTGGTAGAAGGTTGATACCTGATAACCTGCGGAGGAAAGTCTTTTATCCCACATGTATCCGGGATCGTGTTCTTTTAGTAATGACGACCCACAGCTTGATACCCTAGATGTAGGGAGATGGTAGAATCCCTATCCAGTCTGTTGTCCATGTCTCCCTCCAGTAAAACGTGAATAAAATGATCAACTAATCAGCAAGCTGTCCAGTAGCTTGATCACAATCCTG
Source organism: Stigmatopora nigra (assembly GCF_051989575.1). Taxonomy (NCBI): domain Eukaryota; kingdom Metazoa; phylum Chordata; class Actinopteri; order Syngnathiformes; family Syngnathidae; genus Stigmatopora; species Stigmatopora nigra. The sequence continues at coordinate 2,789,335 of NC_135521.1, forward strand.
ATTATTCGATTCAGCTGTGTTGGTGGAGGGAGACATATTTTTGCACCCTGCTCTCAGCTTGATGTTTTCTTGAGCTTTTTCTCAATATGTACTTTCTATCTTGCACAGTACTAGAACGTTAGGCATGATCATAAATTCTGGTTGGTGTGTGTGATTTCAAAACAAATATTTATACAAAAAAAGGAAGTGCTACTCCCTGATGCCTAATTTTGGGCAGAATGATTTAAAAACTGGGGAAAAAACTACTATTTGAGGAGCACTGCACTAAAGTGACTGTGTATTTTAATAGACCTGACATTGGAATGTAACAAACAACTAAATACATAAAATATATAAAGAAATAATAATGAATACATGTTTAAAATCAGTGCATATCAGGTTCCTTGAAAGGTACGTACTTTAGCATTGAAAATGAAATAGATGAAGACCTAAAACAATTTTTATTTTCTTTCCATTCGAGCCGATAGAAACCATCGATTTTATAAAAAAAAATGCAGTAATCCCTCGAATATCGCAGATAACGTAGACCAGACATAGTCGCGATAATCGAAAAACCGCAAAGTAGGATCACCCCTATTATTAGTACCATTCTACATGATTTTGAGCATATACAGAAATACAGCTACACAAGTACAATATTCAAAAAGTTTATTTATTAAATATTACAGCTAAACTTTAATGTATTCATATTTTAATATCATTTATACCTATACAAAATTTAAATACTTTAAATACTGTACGCTCTCTGCTTGATATAAATCCCTAAAATAAACAGGATAATGGGATTTGTAGTCCTCCTGTGCGAGGCACAACTTTGCGTTTGGGATGACACAGTTTAAGAATCAGTCATTTGTGAAGGCTTTAATCATCCAAGCTTTCTGGTTGTTCATCCAGTAGACAGGCAGCAAGGCTTTGTTATTGTTTTTTTTAAAGCATGAGGATGGTTGCACTTGGAGATTGCCATGAGGCCAGCCAGCAGCATCCACACATATGATGGTTATCCACACGTTCACAGTTCATCTTCTATAAAGAATGTGATTGTAGGCATCTTCTTCCATAAAAGGGCAGTCTCAATCCCAGAAAATAACCAACCATTCTCTTGAATTATGTGTGAGGGAACATAACACTTTGCTGCCGAGGAGGAGCACTCGCGGGAATTGAACAAGGTCGAGGTTCATCTTCATTGTTTTTGCCAAGAGTTAAGCTATTGCAAAAAAAGGTCTTTGCTTGCTTTGGACTTCTTTGCAGTCCTTTCGGCTATCGACCCCCCACGCTATGTCAAACGACTCGTCTACGCTGCTCCCTTCATACCCTTTATATTCCCTTTGCCCGCCCCTGGAACACTCTCAATAAACAGAAAGATGCCACGTCAAGCTTATGTTTTGTTTGCCTGTTTCAGGGCCCTCCACCTTCAATCATAACACCACGATCCAGCCAAGTATGGACCCAGCAGTCCCCGACCAGGCTCCCACCAACCAGTCACCACCACTCATGGATAAACACAGTCAGGTGATTCATTTCCTCTTGTCTTGATGGAGGTATGTCAAATATTTCTCAGTCATTACGTTCACTGCAGGCACAGTTCACACCGTTGCCTCATGCACAGAAGACACAACCTACCCCAGCCACGCCAGCTCACGCGGTAAACCTGGAACCTCTTGGACCATCCTGGATGGATAATTGGCTGGCAGGTGCCACCTCCCACTCCTCTGGCCCTGGGCCTGACAGGTGTACCATTCTTCTTCATACTTGCAAGTTTAAGCGTGAATTTTGACATTTTTAAGAACTTTTTTTATACTTAAGATGAAAAAACATGATGTACTGAAGCCACGGATATTGAAGCACTGAAGTGGTGGGGATCACTCTACTGTCATTATTTCGCGCAAAGTGCACGTTGCTAGGATTGAAAGACAAATTATTTCATTTTTTGACAACCAGGTTTTTCTTAATGGAAGGCCATTTTAGTGTAGAATCTGAAATATGAGAGACTAACTGAGAGTGAATGGTTGTCTGTTTCCTCATGACCTATGATCAGCTGGCCACCGATTCAGGGTGTCCCCCACCTCTGGCCTGAACTTAGCTTGAATAGAGTCCATCCGCTGCTCCCCCCGCGACCCTAGTGAGGATAAGGCAGTTCAGAATTGAATGAATGAATGAACGAACGAACGAATGTTTAATGGAATTGCACGCTCGCTCCTAACTATGAGCTTTACACTCAGTTTCCTCACTTATGTGATTTCAGACATAAAATTATGTTTTTACGACTGGATTTCTGCTATTTTGGTTATTATTATCATCAGCCAATTAACAATTTGACTTTTGGATAATTAGCCTGTCAAGCAGCAAGCGACAAGTCCAAAGTAAGTTTTTCTTTTTTTTTTTTAAACCTCCGCAACCAATTTAAAAAAAAAAATGTTTATTTGACATTCTGCCTCATTTATCAACAGTGTGTCTGTGTATGTAATTAAAAATGAGTCGTTTGATGTCACAAATGTTTCATTAATTTGTGACAACTTTGGTTCTTTGTTGTGCTTGCTTTTGTTTTGTCATTCAAAGCTTTGATTGCAATTTGTGAGGTCGTCTTTTGTGCGGCTGTTCGTGCACCCTTGAGAAAAGGTACCTTACCATCTTATCCAAAGATGTTTATTGCCGATGTTAATTAATTTGCAACATTGGAGACAGGTAACGTTGAAGGCACGTGGCGTTCATGTTTGCTCATCAAGCAAGTAGCATGTGAAGGACCTTGAGACTTTACATGTAGAATGTATTAGATTAGATTCAACTTTATTCATTATGGTATGCTTACACTGCATCCAAATGATAAACATAATCATGTCGGGATAAAAAAATGGTTTAAAAAAAATACAGTACTGTGTGAGTGTGATTAACACGCACGCTTCACAGTTCTGAGATCATGGGTTCAATTCCAACCTTCTTGTGTGGAGTTTACGTCTTCCCAGGTTTGTGTAGGTTTTCTCCAGGTACTCCGGTTTTGTCCCACATTCAAAGAACATGCATGGTAGACTAAATGAACATACTTAATTACCCCAGAACTGCTAATCTCTGTCCACCACATTACAAGAGTACCCTGTCCTATTTCTGGAGTTTTATGTTTTCATCAAGAGTGAATGCGATTTACGCTAAATTGATATAAAACACACAAAAAATAACAAGGTAATTTGGATTGGATTGGATAGCTTTGTTCATCCCGTATTTGGGACATTTCAATGTCACAGAAATAGGAGGGTGGGACTGCAGATACAGGAAAGGCATTTTCAATTTTAGATCAAACTTATTAACATGTGTTTACATGAATTGAAATCATGTTTTAGCAATCTATTGAAAAGGTACAGCATGATGTATATATATATATATATATATATATATATATATATATATATATATATATATATATATATATATATATATATATATATATATATATATATATATATATATATATATATATATATATATATATATATATATATATATATATATATATATATATATATATATATATATATATATATATATATATATATATATATATATATATATATATATATATATATATATATATATATATATATATATATATATACATATATATATATATATATATATATATATATATATATATATATATATAAAACATATTATTTACAAAAAATGTTTTTTATTATGACTGATTATAATATTAATGTCATTTTTTTTCTTAAAAAATATTGACTTTTTTATTTTAAGCCCATCATATTCTAATGATGTTTTTAATCCTGCATTGATGCTGGTTTTAATAACCTGTTTATAAATGAAGTTGTTCTTTTTTTTCTAATAATGCTCCTAATGATGTTTTTGGCTTGTGTTGAGCAGATGCTAAACAAGATAATCCATACTCTCTTTCTAAGCTGCTTTTACTTTTTTTTTTTTTTAAACACAGTAGGATTGGCATTGAATCATCACATTTGCCCTCAACAACAATAGGCTTCCAAATTTTTATATATTTTTTTCTAATTAATTGTGTTAAATTAAATAGAGGATACATTGAATTATACTATAATTAACATAATTAAATACACAAAAGGAAGAAACAATATACTTTTTAAAAAATGTTGAAAATGTATTCATTAGCTTTTTAAATAAAAATATTTTAAATCAGTATTATTTGATCTTTCATTCAAAACCACCGAAATTCCATTTACCAAACAACATAAAATTGATGCACATTATTTACTACTTTTCATACATTTTCTGACATATTCCATTTTATATACCAATAGTTTTCATGAGATGATAACTTTTATGATTTTGGAACACACATAACGGTGATTTTTGACCATTTTTACGTTTCAGAGTTGACAAAATTCACAAAAAAAGTAAAAATAAAATTTAAATAACAAAGCCACGCTTGAGGAAATCGTCCCTTTGCCTTTTTTGGAACAGTATTTCATCCAATTTGTTGTTGCTGCCTCGTTTCCTCCATCACTACTCTGTAGCTAACCTGTAGGGGGCGCTCATAGCCCGGGTGAAGGAGCCTTCCTCCAAATCTCCGCGACGCGCACGCACGCACTCGAACGAGAAATGACAAGAAAAACATTTTTATTTACTGTACAGGGTAAAAGATGTATATCACGACTAGAACCACGCGCGTTTCAGGCATTTTGTGTCAATTGTTGACAAAAAAAGAATTCCAAAAGCTTTAAAAGTCGTTTTGACTTGATAAAAAGCATTATGTGAATATGGTTTTATTATTATTTTATTTTTGTTAATGGTGGAAATTTTCTGGGAGTTGCACCCACCCACTCACACCCCCACGTCCGAGTGGTAGAGCGACGCTCCCTCAGAGGAAGAGAGAGAGAGAGAGATGGGAGAGTAGTTGTGAGCTTGGCAGTGCTTCAGTTTGTCATCATCCGGGCGGCAGCGCGGCAGCAAGAGAGCAGCCGGCACATTAAAACCGAGCCGGACCGGACCGGGCCTGGAGGAGTCGGACCCCGAATCATCAAGCAGGAGCTTTTTCTCCTTTTCTTTTTCTGTTTTTACTTCTGAACATTTTGAAACCTGGACGCAATGCCGACCGAGTGACTGAGTAAACCGAACCTGTCACGACACTCGCAAAAAGTGGACTAAATTGTGCCAGGGATATTGTCTTGTTTGGATTGGGACTCCTGTGGATTTTTATTCCGTTTTTTTTTCTTCTCTCAGAGCACCGAAGTGGACGCCGACCAAGAGCTGAGCCTGTAGCCGGGCTGGAGCGTTCCATCCTGGGCAAGCGCGCGGCGCTCACCCGCTTCGGGTAGGAACCACGTCCACCTGCTGTCTATCGTTACATATTCACTATTACTCCCGATTGTGTTCACTCAAACCGGATCGTTTTAAGGAGTCCAAGCCTTTTAAGAGCCTGTTTTGCTATAATTTCAAACACTTGTTGTCACAAATGGATCCTAGTTTAAGTCCACCTTCATTGCATTCATTCAAGCGAATTGATCCGCATCGATCACCGTTCAATACAATCAAATAGAACCAGTTTGACACCAGAACACTAGTTCGGGTGTGATCAGTTCAATGGTCCGTAAATTGGTATCTCAGAGATACTTTGGTGGGTAAAAAAGTATCTTGTCGCAAAAGTTTGTGAATAAATGGACAACCTTTATGACAACCTGTTTGAAAATACGTATCCTTGTCATTCACGGTATTTAACGGTGATGGACGGTCAGTTCTATTTGAACTGGGAGATCCCGATTGCAGAAACCGATTGTTGAAGAACATCCCCTCCTCCCCCAGTTCAAATATATTTGGACGTCTGTTGATGTCAATGGCACTGAGACATCAAGCAATAAATTGGACAAAAATATGCCAGGTTTAATGAAGGTTTTTGATGATAACGTCTCCTTAGAAGCCGATTTGTCATAATCATAATTTCATGTATGTATTTTAATTAATATTGATTTGGAATTCAGATTTTTCTAATGGTTATTCTTAATTGTTGTGTGCTTAATTTATGAAAATAAAATAATTAGAATTAATTTCTAAATTACACAAATGTCAGGTTAGATTAAAACATAACTATTAACTAATTTAAAGGCAATATGATCATATTTAATTATTTGTCTTTTGCTTGTTTTTTTTGAAAAGCTAATAGTCATACCTATCCAGGATCATGTTGGACAAAAAGTCATATTTTTTTAAAAATAAATTGCCTGCTAAAAGCTGATTCTGAAATATCAAAGGAAAATATATATTTCAAAATGAAACATATTTTAAAATCCATCAAATAGAAAAAAATGAAAAAAATAATTATAGACATTTTTATGAATATTGCATATAATTTTCAAGTTAAATTAAAACAATAATGGATGGTTAATTGGAAGATTATAATAATCATTTAAAAAAAAAACAATTTACTATAAAACACATTTGTCATCCTAACATTCATATTTCCAGCATGCTCAACATTAATGTATTCATTTTCTGTATCGCTTATCCTCACAAGGGTCGTGGGTGGTGCTGGAACCTACTGACTTTTGGCACCAGGCGGGGGACACCCTGAATTGGTGGCTAGCCAATCACAGGGCACAAGGAGACAAACAACCATTAGCGCTTAGAATCATACCTAGGGGCAATTTTGAGTTTTCAACCAGTCTTTTTGCGATGTGGGTGGAAACCTCAGTACCCGGAGTAATCCCAGGCAAGCTCATGGTGAGCATGAAAACTCCACACAGGAACACCTAGACCTGTGATTGAACCCGCATACCCAGAACTATGAGGCCAACACATTAACCGCTCCACCCCCTCCCTGCCCAACCATGCTCAACATATCAAGAAAAAATGTGCATTTATTTTAATTTCATTTATTTAATTAAATTGCCTCTAAAAGTTGTAACCAAAATATCAAATCAACATACAATTTTAAAAATGCAGTTGCATATACATTTTAAAAATCATAAGAATTAAAAAAAAAAAATCTTTACCCCAATATTTAAAATTCAAAGCGAGTGAATGAAATCCTGTAAACACCATAGCACACTCAGTTGTCTTTTAGAGTTTCGGTTTGTATGTGCGAGACACAACGAAGGAATCTAGTCATTCCGGTTGTGCCGGTGTGCCTGGCTGAGTTAGGATGTGGGAATAAAGTTTGTCTGTATTTACATTTGCTGCACACGTTCCTGTCCAACTAAACTTTGACCCCTCCCCCACATCCCGTCAAGTTTCCCCTGTAAAAATAAAAAATGGCCACCAATGACAACACTAAAAGTCCAATCTGTTTGGACTAGGAGTGGCTGGCTGCAACGGCCAATAACAGCCAATGAGATAACAGCTAATATAACTACTTAAACGTACTTTAATAAATTAATGCATAAGAAGTACAGTATAACAAAAACATTTTATTCTGTATATGTATGTGTGTGTGTGTGTCTATATATATATATATATATATATATATATATATATATATATATATATATATATATATATATATATATATATATATATATATATATATATATATATATATATATATATATATATATATATATATATATATATATATATATATATATATATATATATATATATATATATATATATATATATATATATATATATATATATATATATATATATATATATATATATATATATACACACATATATATATATTCTGTATATGGCATCCAATACCATAATACTCATGTTTTTTTAATTTTATAGCATTTAAGTCACTGGCTGGCTTTGATGTCTATTTTGACTGGGATAGATTGGCAGAGCTTAATTCGAACACTATTTTTGTTGTGCAATATCTTGTCATGATTAACACTGGACAGCAATTGTGAGAAATTGTTTTTTGGTTCAAAATTAGCTCAATAATTGGCAGTTACGAATCCAAAATCTTAACTAATTGTCCAAATTGGTTTATGGTTGTTGAAACTGACTTTTGGTCTGAAATCTTTGACCTTTTTAGGTCCAAATTGATTCATTTTTGTACACATAATTTCCATTGTCGATTACAATTGCTGCCATCCCTCACAGTCAAAATGGATTGGACTTCTAGTGTCGTCAATGTCAGCCAATGAGTTGAAAGTGGGCCCTACAAAGCGTCAAATATTGCTGTTAGATAATAGGTATACCAATTTAAAAAATAACCTCATGATACATTGAGCTGTCATATAGTGAAGGAAAAGAACAAAATATCTGACATTTGACTTGTCTGCACTTAATCTTAGTTCTCTTCTTAATTCCATTTGAACACTCTTTTTGTTGTTAAGACTATGTCATCATTAATATCAATAGACGGGAGTTGCATGCGTGTATTTTCTTTAATCTGAATCAAACAATAGCATGTGAATGGAGTCATTAGCGTAATCCTTTTTGTTATGCAGCCTGGCTGGACCACACACGCACATTAAGTTAACACCCTGAAAATATAAAAGCACCTTCATGGTTCATTGTGTGTGTATGTATACAAGCGTGTGTGTGTGTGTCTTTGTGTTTGTGTCTGTGTGTGTGCATGCATGTGTACTTCTTGCTATGTAAACGGGTTGCACTGGCCGCTCAGGTTACATGCACACATCTACAAAAATGCTTAGAACCAGTTTGCAGCAGCTTTTGTGCTGTGAAATAACATTTAAAAAGTGAAAGGTGTGAGAGTTGAAAGGTTATATCGACTGATTGAAGGCAAAAGAGACGTTTAAACTTTGTTTGAGGATTTGGTTGACATTTCACTCTGTGATTAACTTTTTGGGTACCATACCTGTCAACTGGTACGTTCTCGCCGTAATTGGTACAACTGAAAGCCCATTTTTATATTGGTACGCTGTACACATGAAAATGGTACGCTAAACGGTGATTTTGAGAAAAAAAAATAAATTAAGGCACTTTCTAGCCATTTTTCACCATCCGCCATTGTTTCTTCCCGGAAACGCATGTCTGCCAAGTGATATATGTACCGGCGCCTCTGATTGGCTAAAAAACGCATGTCTGCCAAGTGATATATGTACCGGCGCCTCTGATTGGCTAAAAAAAAAAAATCATGATAAACATTTCGTTTTGTAACACTTTCACCATGTGATTTCCGTTTCCTGTTCCCTTGTTTATGTTTACTTTCATTTTCACTTGTTGTTCGTGATTTTTTACAAAAAAGTAAAGTGGTAAGATTTTCCATGTATTTATACATATATGTAAGGGCGAAAACAAAATTTGGTAAGATCACAAATGGTTCGAGGTTGACAGGTATGGGGTACCGTTGACGGCGCTAGACTTCTAGCCCATTTGAAGTGGGAGGGTGACAGCATCTCAACAGACTAGCGATAAACGCATTTAAATTCACCGCAGAAGACTGAAAAGAGTCACGACAGTGTCAATTATGCTGGAAATAATTAAAGATGGGCGATCTGGCTCTTTATTTTTGCCATTTTCAAGGAATACAAATATGCCACACCCAACATTATAAGGAATTTTGTCACTTTAAGAAATCAAATTCCTTTCCCTAAGTGATTACTTGTTGCTTCCAAATGTTTAATTATCACTCAGAAAATTCAGAAATTGTTATTCTCTGACTGCACAAAAAGTACTGAATTCATTTTTTTTGCACAGTATTTAGCCAAAATTAACATTAAGTAAAAGTGGTTAAAAATCTTTTCAAACATATAATTTTTTATTTTTTTTTGGTCTTAAAGGGTTTGTAAATAGTCAGCATTGGCAATCCAATATGGTTAATTGTTGATCCAAATTGGATCATGTCTGATCTAATTTCATTTTCTCAACTGCTTTATCCTCACTATAGTCGCGCTGGGGGGTGCTGGAGCCTATCCCAGCTGACTTCGGTCCAGAGGTGGGAGTCAAACAACCATTCATGCTCACACTCATACCTAGGGGCAATTTAGAGTGTTCAATCAGCCTTGTCTGCATTTGTTTTGAATGTGCAAGGAAACCAGAGTATACAGAGAAAACCCAACTCCACACAGTTTGACCACCCTGGATTTGAACCCAGGTCTCAAACTGTCAGGCCAATCATCCACCGGGCCCAGGTTAATGTCTGGTTACAGGAAAAAAAATCCCAAAAGGTGTATATTGGTGAAAATCAACATTGAGTCACAATGGTTAGATTTTGAAAAAAAAATTTAATTCAAATTTTCTTCATTTACAATCTCAGTCGATTTTTTTTATGAAATATGTTTTGCCGATATCATCCCATTGCTCATACTTTTAGACCAGTAAAAAAATAAAATAATATAACCCAGTGAATGATGAATCTGGAAATGGTCTGTTTACAAATATTACACAATATATAGTTACTATGATTAATTTCTAGAGAGAAGTAGTCCCACTCAGCCGACATGTTTGCCTCATCCAAGGGTGGGCTAATTGGTCCTCAAGGGCCACTGTGAATCCAAGTTTTTTTTCCAACCAATCCAGCAAAAACAGTCCTACCAGTGATGATTCTTTGAAAACAAGAAGCATCTGGTTGCAATCCACCGGTTACACTTTTAAGACACCAAATTGATAGATTAGCATCTCCTGTAGAGGGCTTGGAACGAAAACCAGTACCCTAGTGGTTTCAGTTACAGTCGTCAAAAAACACCATGGTACTGAAAACAAGTGACTACTGGAGTTGATCCCATCTTAGGACCACATTTACTACTGTCTGACACTCCAAAAAATAGCTGTATCGGTTGGTGAGTATCGGAGCAAGATATCACTACATTTGGGATGGATTTGCTTCAAAAATATGCTCTGCTTTTAAATTCATAAGCAGCATAAGGAAACAAACTAGCTGTTGTATTTCATAGCTCCTTTAACCTCCTACGACCTGCCGTCCACGTATGTAGACATCACATTTTTTGGTTGTCAAAGACTATAATGTTAAATTAAGGACTACAAGGACCTGGCGTCCATTTATGATGTGGACATCATTTCTCTCAGAAAACTACACCATGTCAAAACATCATTATTTGTTTTTACACTCATCAGGTTCTAATTAGCCTAAATATCAGAGAGAAAATAAAAATGCATGCCTTTCAAGAGGTTGGGTCTGAGGAGTTTAAAGCAATTTGAGCAGTTTGAACTGTGTTTTCCTTGTCAAGCTTCGTTGGTTGTTATGTACCCAAGTCAGAGTGCCAGTCAGTGTAAGAAGCTAGTTTTCAGTTCTTCCAGCATTGCTTTGTCATGCACACACACACTTTGGTGGTCTGTAGTGTGTCTTTTGTGCATGGCAGAGCCACACTTAGCAAGAGACTGCACTTGCAGTTTGACTCCATACACATTGAAATGCTACACTTATACACATGTATAGCGGCAGGTGGGCATTTACATAACATGGTGTTTGTTGCTCTAGGTCTTTTCTTGGTATGCTAACAAAGCAGGGCTGTTGCAAGACGACACCGCATTTGTCTTACCGTTTGACAAAAAAAAAGCAGGCCTTAAAAAGAGTTGTGGCAAGATATTTGTAAGTTTTGTGTTCAGAGGTCGTGAGAAGTTTGTTTTTAGCGTCGGGAGATTTTGGGACATTCCTGCTTGGGTGTTCACACGCCCTTAGCTGACATGCGTCTTCACACAGTTTCCAAAAACACATCAAACTGAATTTTAATGTTTGGGTGTACAAATGTGGACAGAAAGGGCAATATTATTTGATGGGCAGTTCTTTGTTTATTATTGAAAATTCTAACAAACATGAATTGCATGCTTAATGACTTTTGCAGTCGTGAAGTCAAACAGACCTGACTTGCATGGGTTGTAAATAAAACAACTACCTGTATCTGTAAAAATCTGAAAATTCTTATATATTTAACATTTTACTTACTCCCATTAGCATTGAAAGATGACCAATGTTCTTACTTTATTTTCCACCCACTTTCAATAAAATGTCCTAATGAAGATAGTCAGAACTACTATGTGGCCTGCAAGAAAGATAGACTGTCCCATAATAACAATAATAATAATACATCAGATAATATGGTTGATTTATTGTGGTGTTTTTACGCTGATTAGTTAGTGTAAAATGCCTTGTCGGTGGTATATTTTCTGGCTCTTGGAGAAAATCTGTGCACATTCAGCCCAGTGGAAGTGTATTTGTGTGTGTATTTTTCATAGCAGGGAGGCAAAATGGCAACAGGATGAACATTTGCTGCTCTTTTGCCTACTTGACAAAGAGCAAATTGCACACCTAGCACAATAATAACCTTAATTTTAGTACTTGGTCGTGTACTCAATGCACTTGCATATATTTTCCATATATGATGAATTACAACCCGGAGGACTGATCTGGAGTTTAGATGAGGAGTGTTTTACATATTTGATAGAGTGGCAACTTGTTTTAACTCTAAAACAAGCTGGAGCCAAATCCCGAAAATGTAATGACCTCTTACATTTCATATTACAATCATATTCCACAAATTTGATAATAATATTTATTGGTAGGTTATGTTGAATCCAAACATACAGACGTAACTGAATACACTATCAAGGTTTTTTGGTCTATGTTTTGCTAAAATGTCCACTCTTTTTTTTCTAGCACGATGGCAGTGTTGAAGCGGCACTTCCTGCTGTGCCTCGTGGCGGCGCTACTACAGGGCTGTGCCGCCTTCCCCTCCGAAATCCTCTACCGGGTCCCTGAGGAGCAGCCGCCCAACACATTAGTGGGCAGCTTGGCAGCGGACCGTGGGCTCCCCGACAGTGGGCACCTGTACAAGCTGGAAGTGGGCTCACCGTACTTGCGCGTGGATGGAAAGACGGGTGACATCTACACCACCGAGATCCCCATCGACCGGGAGACCCTGAGAGACTGCCGCAACCTCTTTGAGGACGACAAGTGCTACCTGGAGTTCGAGGTGTCGATCACCGACATGGTGAAAGGAATGGGGTCAGGGCCTCGCTTGATCGAGGGCCGCATCGAGGTGCTGGACATCAATGACAACACGCCCCAGTTCTCCTCTCCCATTCTCACCCTCTCCATCCCGGAAAACACCCACGTGGGCGCCTTGGTCTCCATACCCACAGCTAGCGACCGAGACGCTGGCGACAACGGCGTGGCCGAGTACTCCCTCAGCACGGGACCCGACGCCGAGCGGCTCTTCGGACTGCAAGTGGCACTTGACACCGATGAGAAGCTGCCCCAACTGGTGGTCATGGGAAACTTAGACCGCGAGAAGAAGGACTCTTACGACCTGAATATCAGGGCGGTGGATGGAGGGCGCCCGGCAAGGGCGAGCAGCGCATTGCTCAGGGTGGTCGTCACCGATCAGAATGACAACGCACCCAAGTTCGAGAGGAGTCACTACGATGCCGAGCTGGCAGAGAACAGCCCGCTTGGACACTCCGTGCTTCAGGTTAGCCGTCTCTCGCAATATCTTACATTTCTGAGTCACTGTATGTGCTTTTTGGACTGTTTTTTTTTCATGTCGGAAAAAGAAAATTAGAATATTAATCTACAAGGAGTCCTCAGGTTACAATGTTCTCAAGCAATGATGATTTCTGGTTACCTATTGAATAGGACATTATTAAAGATGCGCTGAATTCTTACAAAATGGTTCCCAAATGCTGCATTCGTAAAAAGAATGAAGGACAGCAATACCAACACAAAAAGTGTCATGACTGCCTCAGGTGCATGGAGAGGGTTCCGTTACCCAGTGATGAGAGGAAGGGAAAAAGCAGCGAAAGTGCTAGTAGACAATTTAGGCTTTTAATGACAAAAAACGGTGGTACAAAAGGTGATGAATGCACGCTAACGAAGAGACAAAATAGGACTTACGTGGACTGGGAAACACGAGGTACAGTGCAATTATACAAACGTTAAATTGTCCTACCAAAACACTTCTCTTAGCGCCAAAGGCCATTTTCTGTTCGCAAAGACATTATGTCACCAACAGCTAAAGTCAAACAACCTCCCGGTTCATGTCACATAAAAATGACGACAGTAATATAACAAATCCTGTTATACGTATGCTTGAGGCTGCAATGGGCATGTGTTGAGTGTTGTGTTTTCTGGGATTCACCATCTGTCTTACTAATAGTAGAATAGAAGGGATGGCTGAATGGATCTTTTCGGTGTAATTTTGTTTCATTTTTGTTTAACGTGTTTTTTTTGTTTTTGTTTTTTATTGGAGGTCAGGGTGCATTACATGTTGCATACGTCCAAAGAAATGGGAATTGACTCTTCAATTTTGTTTTTTTTGGCAATTATATATTCAATTTACTTTTAAACAGGATGAAAAATCTATCACCTTGTCAAGCTGTTGTTTGGGCGTTTCCCCAAGACAGATTTTTGGCACTCAACATACCAAACTTAGCTTCACCCTGTCACAGAATTGCGATGAACAGGATTTAGGTGATAAATTCCACATGAGTAAGTTCTTATCGTCAGCATATGACACAGCGGTATCGAAGGGGGGGGGGGGGGGCATTGGTACAAATGTGCTACACGCTTACATATTAACCCGAGGATTGTGGGGAACGTTATTTTGTTTACTTTTGTGACTCTGCGACCAGTTATGAGTCAGTTAGCCTAATAGTAATCCAGTTTATTGTTTCCTTTTTTAAAATCAAATATTTTCAAATTAGGCTTACAAAACAAATAGTTATTCACTGATTGTTTTTAGAACTTTTAAAAAAATGATTTACCATCATGATTTAATTTGTTGCTTCTTTGATAGGAAGGCGAGTAGGTAGATTCCTTTGAAGATCCCATTCATTTCAATCCCCTTCATAATCAGACATAAAATAGATTTTGAGATGTCTTTACCGTTATAATTTTAGAGATGGAGCTGGTAGAAATAGGCGTTATTGATTTACTTTACTGTTTAGGATCAATCTAAGGAAAGGTAGATAAATTACTCTCCATTTATAACCAGGGTAGGCAAACTGTCACTAACTATAAAGGACCGCAGTGGATGTGGGTTTTTGTTCCAACCTATTAAGAGGACACCATTACACCATTACGTACACCAACATGGTGTCCTACAAGCACATTCAGTGGACTGCAGCCAGGTGCTTTTTATTTCTGTCCAAACCTCATTGGTAAAACAGTCTGTCCTGAATCGGTTGAAACTAAAAACGTCATCAATGGTTCAAGGTAAAATTAATATAAGTTTTGTTTCTCCATCCTCATTGATCATGTAAAAATAAAAATCTTAAAAATTGAAATATATGTATAATATAAATATATCATTTCTATTTTTAATAATACAAATCACACATTTTAAATTTAATCAAAAATAGGTTAAATTTCAAAAATTAACTGTAAGGCAAAATGTTATAATTCTCTTAAAGATGCATGGAAATTAACCATAAGGAAAATGGGAGTAATAATTAGGAAACAAATTAAAGTCAAAGTACAGAATAAAATAAGGCCAATTCTGCACGTTTAATAAATATACTATTTATTAAATAATAATCATAATGCTTCAAAATGAAAATAAAAACTCAGCAAAAGTCCCATTACATATTAGGGCCTGTTGTGTTGAAGACTGAACTGTAAATCGGTGGAGGGAGTCAGCTCTGGTTAATTGTTAACGTGCTCTGCTCGATTCGTCCTGCCTCTGGCTGTCGATGATTTACACGCTACTCGCATGAAGGCTGTGCCCCTTTAAGCCTTCCCAACCAAAAACTCGATCGATGTGGCTGGAAAAACGTGGGGTGAGCGGAATCCGCCGCTTCCGACTCTTGCCCGTCGCCCACCAAGGGGCAGAGGAGATTTAGATGACTCTATACAGTCTGATCATGCAAATCCCCCTAGGATTGCGCCCCCTGACATTGCTAGAAAAAGAGATCAAGTGCTGCTGAATTCATCTTTATTTTGAAAAAATATCTTTCAGAGATTAAGTTACAGACTTGTGGAACTGGTCTCTTGATTGGAGGCTTGACCAAACAGTGCTACCCAGGAAGTTCTTAAATTACGAGCGAATTATGATTCTACGCTGTCGACATAAGGAGAATTTCTGCTTAAGTGGGATTTCACAGTTTAGTTTAAGTCGAAAATTACGTCAAAATGCATAATAAAATATGCATTTACTTAAAAATATATTTTTGATTTACTCAAAATAGATAGATCAAGATAGTGGCCCGGTAGCTGAGTGGTTTGCACATTGGGCCACATAGTTCTGCGATTGTGGGTTCAGTTCCGGGTTCAAACTTTCTAGCGTGGTGTTTTCTTAAAGATCTCAGTTTTTTCCCCACATCATTTGAGTGTGAAGTTTGTTTGTGTCCTTGTACCCTGCGATTGGTATGTAACCAATTCAGGACATTCCCTGGGATAGGCTCCCACCCACCTGCTCCCCTGTGATTATAGGCAGTACAGAAAAGGAATAAAGCATCTTCTATTTTTAGTCTTGAATGAAAGCAGAGTGAGTACCTTGGTATTGCTTGTCTGATGATTATGGTTCTTAATTATGATACAGAAAGATAGATCAAAACGTTTTATTGAACCCTGAAAGATTAAATGCAGGTTGTTTGTCTTTACAGGTCCGTGCCAATGATGCCGACACAGGAGCCAACGGCGAGATCGACTATAGCCTGCACCAAATGTCCGAAGCCGTCCAGAGACTTCTTCGCATTGACCGCTCCACGGGTATCATCTACGTTAAAGGAATGGTGGACCGTGAGGAGGAAAACTTCCTCAAATTCTTTGTCGTGGCCAAAGACCGGGGGCCTAACTCCAAGAGCTCCAAAGTCCTTGTGACCATCAACGTTCGAGACCAGAACGACAATGCCCCCGCCGTGGAGATCCGTGGCATCGGCCTGGTCACACACCAGGACGGAGTGGCCAACATCTCCGAAGACATGCCAGTGGGCACGGCGGTGGCGCTGGTCCAGGTGTCCGATCGCGACGAGGGGGAGAACGCAGTGGTTACCTGTGTAGTGGCAGGAGACGTGCCTTTCCAGCTGCAACCTTTGGGTGAATCCAGCAACGATCGGAAAAGGAAATACTTCCTGCAGACCACCACGCCGCTGGATTACGAGCGGGTCAGGGATTACAGGATCGAGATCGTGGCGGTGGATTCTGGGAACCCCGCCTTGTCCAGTGCCAACTCGCTGAAAGTGCAGGTCACAGACGTGAACGACAACACACCCATCTTTTCACCTACCGTCCTGGAGGTAGACTTTGCCGAAGGGAACCAAGCGGGTGACAGGGTGGCGCAGGTGGCAGCAGCTGACGCCGACGGTGGCAGCAATGCGGAGTTGGTCTACAGCATCGTGGAGCGCTCAGCCACGGCGCTGTTCGAAATCAACAGCGCCAGCGGTGAGATCCGGGTCAAGAACCCGCTGGACCGTGAGGAGATGGAGCATTACGAATTCCGTGTGGCGGCGGCCGATAAAGGCGTCCCGAGCAAAACCGGCACAGCCACAGTCGTGATCAACGTCCTGGACCGCAACGACAATGACCCCAAGTTCATGCTGAGTGGGTACAGTTTCTCAGTCATCGAGAACATGCCACCCCTCAACCCGGTGGGAGTAGTGACCGTCACCGACGTTGATCAGGGCGAGAACGCCCGTGTGACGCTGTACGTAGAACCCGACAATGGCAAGTTCATCATCCAGAATGGCACTGGTAACATCCTGTCTAGCATCTCTTTCGATCGGGAAAAGGAAAGCACCTACACCTTCCGGCTGAAGGCTGTGGACGCAGGCGACCCACCTCGATCCTCCTACGTGGGCGTGACCATCAATGTCCTGGATGAGAACGACAACGCACCATACGTGACCAAACCAGCCAACAAGTCCTACAAGTACCTGAGCCCCGGGGTGCTGCCAGAGACTCGCGTGGAGGTGGTGGAAGCCGAGGACATGGACTCCGGCCCCAACGCTGAACTGGATTATGCCATTGTTGGTGGAAACCCTTATGGGCTGTTCCGCATTTCGCCTGCCACGGGGGAGATTACCCTAGCGCGGGAATTTACCATCAAGCACAATGGTCTACACCGGCTGGTTGTTCAAGTCCAGGACAAAGGCAAGCCACATCGCCAGACCACGGCGCTGGTACACGTCTTTGTCAACGACACCAAAGCCAATGTGTCACTGATCGAGACTCTGGTGGGGCACAGTCTGTACACCCCCCTGGACCGGGACATTGCGGGAGACCCTGACTACGCCATAGCCCAGCGGAGCAACATCCTGTACGGGAGTCTTGCCGGCATCGCGGGTGTCATCTTGGTCATCGTGGGCGTTGTGGTGGTCCGGCACAGGCTCCAGAAGGACGCCAAGAGCGGCTACCAGGCGGGCAAGAAGGAGAACAAAGACTTGTACGCCCCCAAGCAGGGACCCAAAAACTCCAAGGGCAAAAAGAGCAAGAAGGGCAAAGCCCCCAAAGCCGCCAAACCCCTGGAAGAGGAAGAAGAGGCCGGTCTCCAGAAGGGCCTCAAGTTTAACCTAATCGACGAGTCAGTGGGCGACAGCCCACGGATACACCTGCCCCTCAACTACCCGCCCGGCAGCCCCGACCTGGGGCGCCATTACCGCTCCAACTCACCTTTGCCATCCATCCAGCTGCAGCCGCAATCGCCCTCGGCTTCCAAGAAGCACCAGGCGGTGCAGGACCTCCCTGCTGCTAACACCTTCGTGGGAACGGGTGACAACAACTCCACTGGTTCCGACCAGTATTCGGATTACAGCTACAAGGCCAACCCACCCAAATACAGCAGCAAACAGGTAGGACACTATGCAAACGCACCCATGTACCAGCAGGACATTTATTGGACCGATGGGGTGTGGTAGTCTCGCCCTCTCCAAGACGGGGAACACACACTTAAACCAAAGCTGCGCCTGGCGCATTCACCTTTACCCCATTTGTGTTGGTTTCCCTTCACTGTTTGTTTTCCATCTTCCCTTCACTTTTACACGGCATAGACCAATAGGGGAAACTGTCGAGGTCCAGCCCAGGGGTCGGCAAACTTTAACCCTCTAGGAGCCAATTTGGCCCAGTTTTAAACCAATGTTTACAATATTACATGGTGCTCGGTTACTATCAGAAATTAATTTGTGCCAATGAATTGTGTAAAGACTTGTGGCTAAGGTCCTCAAGTACATTTAAATCCAATATTAGTTTATCTAATACAAACTGAGTTGCATCAAAGGGATTAAAGACAAACGTGGCTCTGGAGCTACAGGTTGCCGACCTCTCGTCTAGGTTTCCTTCACTGTCTTATTTTCACTTGAAGGAGCTTCTACAAAAATTACAATGTCAACTTTTACTGTGAATTGACATGCCAGCACTGTGACATTTTGTTTCCTTTTCTTTATTTCTATTCCCTTGGGTTTTGGTAGAGCTGGACGCAAAAAAAAAAAGAAAAATGAAATGCCATTAACTGCGAGAGTTAACTCTAAAAATGATCAGTTTTGAAGACAAAGCATTCAGTAACTTTGAAGTGTTACCACTCACAGCAATGACACTAAAACACATTCACAACCATACTATTATTCCAACTTTTTCCCCAGCTCATTGACTGCCACTCACTTCCAATCAATTTTTTATTTGAAGGTAAAAAAAGGGGGTAAATATTTGGTCAAAAAAGCGTAATGATGGGTAAAAAATAGTTTGTGGTCATAAAAAGTCAATTTTTAGAAAAGATTTTTTTTGTTTAAAATACTTTATTTCTGGTTCAAAAATAGTGAACTATGGTAAAAACTTCTGCTCTATGTATAAAATTGTTCATGCATACTTAGTGCCAAAATTTTAAAAAATGGATTCTTGTTTGGTCTAAAAATACAATTATTTAGCTTTTTTAAAATATTAACTGGTCCAGAATGGTTAGTTTATATAAAAAAAATGCAAAATGTATGAAAAAAAAATGAAATGAAATGTTTGGAAAATACATTTTGGTCTAAATAGGTTAATTAAATTGCCTAATCGCTCCCAGTTCTCCCAGTCCAAATGGATTTAAAGTCTTTCAAAGTCAATGGCAGCCAATGAGTTAAAAATGTCCTTTGCAAGTTCCCAAAAAGACAAATTATTGGCGCAGACTTGGCCTTCTTTTATTACCGACAGTGCCTTTTTCCATTTAATATTCTTAAGGAAAGACCACGTTAGGACAATAAATACAGAAAACTGATGACATTTCGATAAAGATAAAAAAGAAGTCTAACCTTAAGGCGTGGCATTTTTAGAGGCTTTCAACAAATGTCACTTTTCTGTTTTAAATCGTTTAAGTTTTTAAATTGGTTTATATTTTTGGCTCAAATGCCTGTTTTGGATTTGTGGGGTGGATAGAAAGTTGCAATTGTGAATTTTAAGCAAAATACTGAAAAAGAAGCATACTGATCACAGTCACAGTTTATTTCCTTTTTTTTTCCTAATGGAAAATTACGTTCGGAAATTACATTTTCATGTTTCTATGATAGAAATGACTTTTCTCATTTATGCTATTTGCGTGAACAAAGAAGGTAATTTAAAGGTGAGCTTTTATGGATTTTTTTTCCACTGTTGACCTAATTGAAGTTTTTCTGGTTTGTAATTTTATTTTAATTTCTTTTGTGAGTTTAAGTGCTCTGAAGATGAGCGAAAAAACAATATATATTCTTCTCCAAAAATATTATTTTTTTATTATTATAATTTTTTTTAATTCTGACTTTTATTTGATTATTTTATGTCTTTTTATTGTTTTCATATTACATTCTTTGTTTCATTAATTTCATATTTTTGTTTCATTTCTACTTTTTCTTTTTCTTTTTTCTTTCGTTCATACATTTTAAAATTATTTTAAATTTGTTTTGTTCATTATTTGGTCACATTTCTTAATTTTTTTCCCTTTGTTTTATTTAAATAAAAAAAATATTTTTGGCTTAGATTAATTTTTGCTTTTTAAATTGAAATGTCATTAGATTTCTTCATATTTATTTTTCATTATTTTATTTTTAAATCAAATTTCAAATCAATGAGGTTGTCATGTACACATGACCCTCCACACTTTGTGCTTTATACACACCCAACAGCCAATCAGAGCAAAGAGCCTAGATTCAAACATAAAACTCCAATAGTTTGGCAAAATGCCATCGGAAATTGTCTTACATACTTGATAAAGAGGAACAAAGGTCATTCAAAATGAATCAAAACCACTTTAGGTAGAAGCTTTGGCAATGATGAACTGATTGGAAGCCTACCAAAATAAAATTAAAAAACATAATAGAAAAAAAAAGACTTTTAACCATAGAGAAAATAGACACACGTGAGAGTTTTTGTTCTCTGCCTGGATTTCTTGTACATAAAGTTTGTATTGTTTATTATTTGTTGTTTTGTGTTTATTAAGTTTGAATGCATATTTCATTTCAATAAACGTGCTTCAATGTGATTGCTTTTGGGGCTTCCTGTGCTGCTTGACATTGTGAGGAAGCTGTCTTCATTTCCATCTATCACGCATGGAGATCAAATGTCTTCTTTTTACTCGCAATTTTAAGGCTTTTACTTTTACGTTTCTTGTTTGTCATTGGCAATGACAAAGATGAACGTCCAACCAATTTGCGCTGTTTTTTTTTTTAATTTCCAGGCTATGACAAAGGTACTTTTTCAAGTGTTTATTTTTTTATATTCATTATATACATCTGAACCCATTGCTGCCTACATTTTCATTCAATAACAAATATACATCAATCATTGTAGAAATACATCAATATGTAGAGATATGTACATATGTAATATTCATTCATTCATTCATTCATTCATCTTCCATACTACGCATCCTCATAGTTGGGGTTGCTAGAGCCTATCCCAGCCGACTTCCGGCGAAAGGCAGACTATTCTCTAGATTGGTCGCCAGTCAGCTGTAGGACATACAGAGAGACAGACGACCATTCACACTCACAATCATACCATCACCAGAGGGAATCGAGCCGGCAACTGCCCACACCCTGAAGTAAGGCGTGTGAACCTCCATTAAATGGCTTCTATATAACATTACAAGCTTAAATTCATGTTGTTGTATTCCTTACTTTGCATGAACCGGAAGTATTTTGGTTTCACTTTGACGACGTCTGGTCTGTATCAACCCAAAAACTAGTTGCCATAACAAAATCCTATAATCAAAGTTGTTAATAATTTAATTCACTATTTTCTCATGCCATAAATCTGATCATGTAATCTTGAATTGGGCCCGATTGGGTCATTTTCATAGGGTTGGAATCAGGGTTTAAAAATGTTTTTGGTTTATTTTCATTTTTAACTGTCAACTCATTGGTTGCCATTGATGCTAATAGACATTTAAATCATTTTAACTGGTATTTTTTATCCTTTGGCTATTTCAACGAAACAAGATCACTGAATGCTAGTCTTCCTAGTTAAAATGGATTTTAAGTTGAAGGCTACCAGCAATAACAACAACAAAAAAATGCAGAAGTATTAGGGTTGTCCCAGATACTATTACGTAATTGGAAATCAGAACTCATCACCTAATTTCTTTTATGAATATTAATTAGATGAAAAAGATGGGGTTAAAAAATAAATAAGGGACATAAATCAACAAAATATTTTGAAATATATTGTCAAAAAAAGAAAAATGTTCATAATTGCCAATATATTGAGTCGGTTGTTCGGTATTGTAATTACCTCAAAATCAGGGGACCCTTTAGGTGAACACATACTTCCACTTCTTGCAAAACTAAGACCAGTGTAAACACACCAGTATTTGACAAAGGACGTAACTCTAACAATCGGTTGAAGTTTTTCTCTCCTTGCCTGTTTTTCTCGCTTACCTCTCGGACCTGACACGACTTGACAGTTAAGCGAAACATGTGTGCGTGTGTAGCCCTCCGAAGCAGAAATACAAGTCAAAATATCGGTGCCCTCGAGGGCAGCGCCGACGAGGTCAGTGCACCTGCGCACCTGTGGGAGGGGTCAAAGGTTGTGAGCCTCGAGTCGCTCCAGGCAAAACATCATGCATTGCAGGAAGGTTATTTTGACATCTTTGGTTTTTATTTCTCTTTGTTAGATACCATTAAAAACAACACATGGCATTAGTTTTGAGATTTGCGATGCCAAATTGCACCGATGCGGAAAGTCACCTTTTGTTTTATTCGCAGGCGGGTTTACGGAGATAGAAAAAAAAATGAAAGAAGGATCAACTAGAGAAGCGGCTGTTCTGGTCACGCTAAAGAGTATGAAAAATTGAGAAAAAGTGCTGCAGTAAAAAAAATAGACATCATTTTTGGGTGAGGGTTAGGAGGCATTGCTAGCGTAGATGGCGGGATTAGTCTTTGCCTGCATTTAAGGAGCACTTTAGCCGGCTCCTAACATTTGCGTGTGCATCAACATCTGTTAGGCGCTAATCCTAGTGCTGACCTCACATCTTCATTTCCTCATTTTAATATTGAATTTTGGAATGATTTCAAGAGCTCCTATTGGTCGATTTGAACTTAAATTCAGGAAGGTAAAAAAAAATGGAAGAAAAAACAATAAAGATGAAGTAGAAAAGGAGGGAGAACCTGAGAAGAAATGCCAGGATTACCATCTGTCTTAGTCTGGTAGATTTTATCGAAGGATTGAGGTCGCCTGTTCATACAATTTACACTTTAGCTCTCATGCTTAAGTCTCCTTTTTTATGGTAGCAAAAAAAACGAATCTTACATGAATGAAGTTGTCGTTTTTTTAGTCAAAGTGACAAAAATTGGATGAATGAATTCATATTTTTATTGAAAAAAGAATAATGTTGTGGAATATTCTACTAATTTAAGAAAAAAATTGTGGATTCTATTTTTTAACATCAAAAGATTATTTTCATTTTTTTTAACAATTTTCACATTCGGATCCCACCGTGGATAGAACAGTCGATTTCACAATTTTGAGGATTTTGACGTCCTAACCACTCTTGCACCAGGCCTTTTTGTATGTTGTTTTTTTTCCATTACACCTATATATTGCTGATAATTCTTTCACTACATTTCACAGTTATATCAAATCCATTTCAGTAGTAAAGGCTGGCATTGAATGAGCATGTTTTACTGCCATTGACAGCAGTAGGCCAATTCATTTTTGTGAGGGTTGTCAGCAACCCTCTGTCCAATCAAACTTGGGGTTGGAAAGGAACAAATGATTGCTGCACACTACCAGTCAAATGGATTGAATGTCTATCCCTATCAATAGCATTTCATACATTTTAAAATACCGATCTTTTTTTTACCCGATTCCGATCATCTAAAAATGACTTGGGCCCACCCGAAATCTGAGCACATATAGATGTATATTTCAGTATTTAGTCGAATATAGGATATTGGGTTAAAAAGAACACAAATCTATGCTAACTATGAATTCTTACTGCATTAAGGAATTCATTTACATTGAACGTCTCATGTCTTTTCACTGGATGGTCATTCATTCCAGTCAAAGTTCATAATTGAAGGTTTATTCCAGTCCATTTGACTAACTAAATGTTTTCTCTATAAAGGATTGAGATACTACAGTATGTACATTTGGTTAAAATGTGATCCTGGATCTATGTTAAATTACAATATAGCCTTGTTAACTTGCTGCTAGCATGTCTTTTGGAAAGCTGATGTTTACACACACTGACACACACACACATATATCAATCAATTGCCCTGTTTGCTGAGCTCACACTCGACTGAGTGATTGACTGACCCATTTGTGAGAAGGCTCACTAGTGAACCTCAGATATATACAAAAGTGCTTTCCAAACGCTAATGAAGCATCTTTCATGTGGTTTAGTCAACTACAAAACGTTTGAGCTGCCATTGGAACTTCACCTGGAAACAATTTGGGACGGTAACTGCAATGGGCTCTAATGAGATAATTAGAAAAGTAAAGACCATTTTAAAAAAATGGGACCCCAAAAGTAGGTTAACTTAACGACATGCAATTTGATAGACATCCGTAGGACATTCGAAAAAGTCTCAAAAAGCCTTGCCAAAAAAGAAAGTCTGCAAATTTGAAAATGGTAAAAATGGTATCACGTATAGGGCCCCCGACATTGTGCATTTTTTTATATAAACTAACCATTCTGGACCAGTTAATGTTTTAAGAAAGCTAAATAATTGTGCAATTTTGGTTCAAAGATATTCAATAGGAGATTTTTATGGATCTCTGCCCTGGGATGTATTAAAAAAAATCAGCTCCAACGATAAAATATGCTAGACATGACTATCATGAGAAGAACAAGGGAAACATTCTCAAGAAATCCTGCTTTATAATACACACAAAGTCTTCTATTTTAGTTGAAAGTAAACATTTTGGCAGAAAAATTCGGGGATTCTTGTCATCCAGGATGTATCGTATTAAACTATGGCACAATAAAAAATATTTCAATGTTCTGCTAAGGCATCAGTGTACAACCACCGAGGGTAATTGAACCCAGGCTACCCCCAGTAAAGTCAGGCGGGAACCACCGGATGGCCCATACCTAATTTATGATATACATTTTAAGATAGGGCATTCATTCAAAGTTTCAGCCACAATAAATATATCAAGAAACCATGTTTAAAGAAGAATTAGACAGTAACCCATTTTTGTTTAAACTGGAAATTGTTGTGCTCATTTCCAGGAATTCTCGCCACCCTGAATGTAGAATATCAAAAATAAAAACAAAAAAATCAGTTTCTAAAGCTAATTTCACCTTTCAACATGAAACTTGGTAGTTTCGTCTATCATGAGTGGCATCCAAAAAATCTAAAAAAGCAAAACAAATTCTGCCAGTTTGTTTAAAAGTGGACAAATGTTTAAAATACAAATTTCAAAAAATCCCCGAAAGGTTGTTTCATGTAGCAACAGGAACCTTAGTAAATGTACCTATCATAAGTAAACCCACAAAAAAAGCCTAAATGCCTAAAAATACACATACACAAATACTTTAATATCACTTTGAAGTAGACGCTACAGTCTCATCAAATTGGGAAAGTATTTTTTTCAGCTCTGAGACGAATGCTACTAAATTTAAACCAAAATGCCTGACAAATGGACGTCGCCAAAGTGTCAATAATAAAAATGAAATGTCATTGCATGTGGGCTTAGCGCGTTGGTTGAATTATGGTGACCTGCCACCCGTCAATATCATGTGTAGTGCCAGGTTCCGTTTAACACAACTCGCTACTTTAATTGCTTTCAGTTTCATATTTCTTGGTCTCTCTGAGAGGTATTCAAACGTCAAGGCTGCTCGCCCACGTTCATCTAGCTCTCCTTCACTTGGACACAAAATAAAGTTCCTAACAAGCATTTTCCATTTGCATTTTGCTGCTTACACGCTGTGAGCAACTCACATTTTTCAGTATCAAACGGTTCAAAGCAACAACAAGTAGAAAACATTTAAAGGGCTTGACTTGACGCTAACCTCAAAATCCCATTTTGACCCTCTTTTGCTTGCATATGCGCGTGTGCAGTCTTCTTTCCACACTCCTTTGTTTTACCGCCATGGTATGCACTGCATCATCGCTTAATGACTGACAGGCAGACGACTGACAATTGACAGGATTTAGAAATGTGCTCGTGTGTGTTTATACAGGCTGCCGTCACCTCCGATGTACTTTCTAAGAGAAAAAAAACAAGCAAATTATGCATTTGTCTATTTCCCAAGATGCCTCTCAAAATGTTACATCATTTGCCGGATTGTTCACATGTTGTTTGATTTGCTAACACGCATGACATGACAAAAGTTCTCAGTACAAAGTCGGAATTTCAGGAGTGACATTTCGTAGTGTGTCTTTGATCATTGACTTGCAATAACTGGGATGGATTTGTAATCTATTTATTTGTATTAAGAGGCCTTGAAGTTAGGTCTGAGAAATATGACTAAAATTGTTATCACCATAAAACAAAGAATAAATCAGTTAAGAGCAGCAGAAGTACCAATAAAGAGGCACATACAAAACATGAAAGCAAAATGTGTAATAACAGCCAAAATTAGTGATTATGAGATGCAGGACAACACCCAGCCTAACCCAGAAAAGATCTAAGTGAAATCTGCGCTTAATGACAAAAAAAACAGTTTTATCGTATAGTTTACCATCGTATTTTTATTTTATTCCCCAGTTCTACTTTAGGTCAGACATCTATACATATTACTATTTCTGAGAATTTGCGCATGTGTGTGTGTCTTTGAGGTCTGGGTGAAATGGAGACAATACCGTAAGTCCGATTTGAATGCGGTTTCCACCAAAAGTTGGCAAATTTACACCTCTAAGGATGCATCGTGGCCGATTTTCGAAATAAGACTCCATTTTTTCCGAACATTTATATTTGTAACAGGGTGTCATATTTGTTAGGTCGGAAAAGTGCAACTTTGGGCTATTTTTTTTCGGTAATAATGTTTGTCTTAATAATACTTTGCTTCCACTGACAAAGATAGATGTGCAATCCAGTTGAAGTGGAAGGGCATGATGGCAAATATAATCCTAATGCATCATCGAAATGTTAGACTATTAGCTACAACCCCAATATATTAATTGAAAAAATAACTGCAGATCCAGAACATACTTCTCATGCCTGTTAATTTGGCTCATTACTCAATAGGGTTTGTGGCAAATCATTTTAACATTTTGTAACCTATATAACATTAACCTGCTGAGTCACAATGCTGTTAGATTCCATATATTCTTTGGTGCATCCAACAATATGACCCAAAAGAAGCTACAAGGTAAATCACAGGTACTTGAATCCAGATTTGTGGCTGCAAAAGAGATTCACTCCATAATCTGCAACAGTTATTGCCAAGCGGGTTAGGAGGACAAACATGGCCGACTTGGGTTTCTGCGTTACTTTGGACACATCGCTCACACGAATTCAGGACCTTGCTGAAAGAGTGTTTAGAGCCTCCGGGGGCAATGGGGGTATTGATCGCAACGTGTGTGTGTGTGTTAAACATCAGAGTGTATTGTTGTTGCTAGATGATCTCACACGCACACATTTAGATAGTGCAGGTCAGTGTGTGTGTGTGTTTGAGTGTTTGTCGATAATGCCGGCGGCAGTGGCATAACGTGCATGGATTGACCCACACATGCGCGCACGGCGGATTGAGAATGCTGTCACAGATAAATGATCCGCCCGCAGCTTGTAGGCAGAAAATACTGTTCCATTTTCAAATGTGGGACTGAGCGAATAATCGTTACGTCGTTGCATATTTGTTCTGGCCTTAAAAAACTAGTGTTTTTTAAAGTAATTATCTTCTGGTCACTTTCAATTGGAGTTCATTTTTTGAAATACTAAATAGTAATAATATTAATAATGATAAAACAATTATTAATAATAATGAATATAAATGATACTAATCAATAATGATAATAATTATAATATTAATATCAATGATAATAATAAGAAGAATAAGAATAGAAATAAGAATGGGAATGGGAATAGGAAGAGGAATAGGAAGAGGAAGAGGAAGAGGAAGAGGAATAGGAAGAGGAATAGGAAGAGGAAGAGGAAGAGGAATGGAAATGGAAATAGGAATGGGTATGGAAATAGGAATGGGAATAGGAATATATATGGGTAGGGGAATAGGAATAATAATTCTAAATTAATAATTCTAAATTAATAATATTGGTGGCCCTGTATTTTTAAAATATTTCCTGGATCGCTTAATTTTCAGTAACCCAAAATAAGAAATTAAGTGACTTGTACATCAACAGGAAGTGACTTTGAAATGCCCCATAAAGTAATAGAAAGTGAATACAAATTAACAGGAAATGACTCAATAAATGCCCCAAATCATCTCACTGGCTGCCATTGATGGCCTTAGATGACCAATCTATTTCAATTGGGATGGATGGCCGTAAATGAATTAATATTAATTCACTGCCATCCTCCCAATTCAAATGAATTGCACAACTACGAGTGATAAACTCATTTCAATTCAATGCACAGTAGAAGGTTAAAGAGAGCGTGATTTTCTGATCATTTGTTGAATACTATTATTAGTTAATTTAATATTTTATAATGATTTCCTCTCTAAATGATCCAATATTTGAATAGCCTCATGACATACCCAGATGTTACCAAATCTAGCGTGTTTGAGCAAAAATGTTTTATGTTTGCGTCATAGACAGACATCTCACATTTGTGAGATCGAGGATTCCTCTCCCCGTTGGGTTCGAACAATTTTGTGAGGAAATTTCCAGTGTGCATGTTCTCTTGGTCTGAACTTGTTGTCCAGTTTTCTCACACACACCCAAAACATGCATGGTAGCCTGGTTGAACACCTTAAATTGCCCTTTGGCATGAAAGAGAGGGTGAACGGTTGTCTATATCATTGTGCCCTGTGATTCAGGGTTGGCTAGGATAGGCCTCAGCACCTCCTTGACCCTTGTGTTGATAATCGGTAGGGAAAATGAATAGTAATTTAATTCATGTCAGGTCTGGGGCTCTCGTCTTTCAGAGGACCTTTAAATGTACATACTATAGGGATTACGTAGTACATTCTGAAATCACTTTTTCATTCGTCCTTTTTTGTTAAAAGGGCATTCTGCTCCACTTTGTACTTCAAATTCTTTGCTTTCTGTGCTTGGAAAACTCTAATCGAATGTCTTTTATGTTAGGGGTTAAAGTTGAGCCACGCACATGTGGTTCTAGTTATGTCCTTGTTACCGTGGCGACCAGGTGGAGGTTGATTGATGAGGCTCTTTTTATCCTCCTAATGGATAGGCAGTCCTGACCTCTGAACTAGCTGACACGTGTATTCCAATACCCGCTTGCTTATGTCATTACATTAATGCCACAATTCCATGGGCTTAATGTGAAATTCCGCACACCAACATTTTGGACCTTTTGCCGGGAATGCGCACCTCATGGAGAAGCACTACCAATTTCGTCATACAGCAGCGCTAATATTTGGTGACATGTTCCTTGGCCATATTCACTTCAATTAGGCAC
The DNA here is from genome assembly GCF_051989575.1 of Stigmatopora nigra. Lineage (NCBI taxonomy): Eukaryota > Metazoa > Chordata > Actinopteri > Syngnathiformes > Syngnathidae > Stigmatopora > Stigmatopora nigra. The sequence goes on from NC_135521.1 coordinate 2,819,117, forward strand.
TTTTGGCAGCCACCCACATGCTTCTGGTTGAATCTTTGACCACTCCTCTTGACAGAATAGGTGCAGTTTAGTTAAATATGATGGCTTTCTGACCTGTTTTTTCAGCATTGTCCACAAGTTCTCAATAGGGTTTAAGTCAGGACTTTGGAAAGGCCATTCAAAAAGCTTAATTGTAGCCTGATTTAGCCATTCCGTTACCACTTTTAATGTGATTGGCACGGCATACTCTCAGTCCATGAAGATGCAACACTGACGCCTGTGTTCCAGCAGCTTCTATTTCTTGGCAGATCTGCTTTTTGGTGATTTTTGGTTGAATCTTCACCCTCCTGATCAATTTTCTCTCAGCAGCAGGTGATAGCTTGTGTTTTTTTTTTTCCTGATCGTGGCAGTGACAAAACAGTTCCATGCATTTTATACTTACAAACAATTGTTTGCACTGTTGCTCTTGGGACCTGCAGCCTCTTTAAAATGGCTCCAAGTGACTTCCCTGACTTGTTCAAGTCAAGAATTAGTTTTTTTCAGATCCTGAGCTGCTGAGCTCCTTTGACTTTCCCATTGTAGTGTTTGTTGCCGTTTGCATCCAATGAGCCCTATTTAAATGGCCTCAGAGAAGTCACCAGCTGTATTCACTCATAATCACTCACAAGAAGTTAAGAGGCCATGTTGGGAAGCTATTTTCACTGACACTACTTTCTAAGTCACTAAAACTGCTAATTTGTGTTGCTGCATGTATATTTTTGACCCAGCAGATTTGATCACTTTTGCTGTTAACCCATTATTAAGTCATAAAAGAACCAAACTTCATGAATGTTTAGTATCTGTTTCAATCACTCTATCAGAGAGAAATCAGAGTTGTAGAAATAACTGGAAACTCAAGAGAGCCATGACATTATGTTATTCATAAGTGTATGTAAATTTTTGACCACAACTGTATATTGCCCTATTTCAATCCCCTCAAAATGATGTGATCGGGTCAGGGACATCACTTTGCAATTACTTTTACACTGATTGACATATGCACTTAACTCACTTGTGTTTGGGATTGATTTCATGTGCAAGTCTTCCTGTATTCCCAACCAATCTGGAGCCGGCAAGCAGACCAAATTGTGATTCAAGTGTGTATAACAATTATACGCTTCGAAAATGTTTTACATATGCAGTATTTCACTTTAGAATGATAAAATTGTGGCATAGATCTAAAGCTTTACTCGTCATATTCATTGAAGGTGATAAGTCAATGGTGGCAAATGAGTTTAACACGTCACAATCCACAGGCGAGCGCCAGCTCTAATGAGGCAGCGGAAGGCCGCTGGCGGTCAAAGGGCACGCTTTTGTGAATACCCGTCTGCGGCCGGGAGGTGAAAGGTCGTCAGGCAACCCGCAGCTGAAACGACACGCAAACATTTGTTGATGGCGTGCCACTGGGTCAATTTTTTTCTTCATCTTCTGGTTTTCAAGCTTCATTCTTTTAGTGCCATTGATTATCGGCATGGAATTATGTGGAGCCAATCGTCCTACTGTGAAACTAAATTAGTATCTCACGAGTAGACGTCCAATCCATATTAACAGTGAGGGTTGTCAGCGGATGATAATTTGTGACTACCACCGTTAATGGCAACCTATAAGTTAATGCACAAGAGTTGAAATAATTTTGCCGCTAATAGATTTCCATTCTATATGAATATATGAGAGGATTGGAAACAAATCAACTTTATTCATTATCATCCCTCATTGTTCAAATGGATTGGACGTCTAATGCCGTCAGGTTAAAATAGAAATGAAACACTTGCATGAAGTTGTGCAGGTCTGTTTTAAATATCAAAGACGCCAACAGGATGCAGGAAGCACAACAAAGGAGATTTCCTGTGGGGCGGCAGGATGTTAGCGGCGGGCGGCTGGCTGGACGGCGGCGTGACGCGTTACGTGCGGCCACAATGACAGACAATATCATGTAAACAGGAAACCATATCGAATTGACGCTCGCCACACAGATTTGCTCAGTCGACATTGTCTGCTAATGAGGCTAAAGGCCGTTTGCACAACAATGCAATGGATATAAAATGGCAAAAACTTTTCCAGGTAAAAGCTTTTTGGACGGTTTAAAACATAAACATATTAAAAGTCCTTCCAGAGTGAATATCTTAACAACACTCAAGCCTGTCTTCACCATTAAAGTACATATGTAAATGTATTGAAGGCACGAAGGCCAGATCTGGTCCACCACGTAACTTTGGGTGGCTTGCCAAAAAAAAAGGTATTTATTCGAGTACAACGCACAAAATGTTCCCCCAAAAAACTTAAGCAAAGTTCGGGTACACGTTGTACACGAATCCTGATGAAATTCTGCCCTCCCTATGTCCATAAGTATGAGTGTGAATGATTGTTCGTCCCATTGTGCCCTAAAATTGGGTGACTGGCAACCAGTGTGCGGTACCTACTTCTAAGAGTATAAGTTTGATTAATTTAATAAGGGACAATACATATTATTGAACATATACATGCTCATACTAATGAACATATGTATGTTAATATGTAAGAATGTAGCCAAAGGCTACTTCTAAGAGTATGAGTTTGATTGATTTAATAAGGGCACAATACATATTATTAAACATATACTACATGCTCATACTAATGAACATATGTATGTTAATATGTAAGATTGTAGCCAAAGGCTAATTTCCATCTTTAATCCATTGTAAAGGTTGAAGATAAAATTAATAAGGCAATTGTGGACAAAAGACAATAAAGATAAGACATAACGAGAAGACATGAGACATACACAAGTGGCACAGGTCTAGGCAGTGTTGTGATCACATTGTTGTTCACCCAGCAGCCAGGCTTTAAGATGATTGGCAAAGAGGTTCAAAGACAGAAGTTTATGAATGGTAATTGGTAATGAGTTCCAGGTATGTGAAGGTGGTTTATCTTGGATAGCACTCACATGACCCTTGCAAGGAATAGGTAAAACTGAATGAATACACAAATAATAGTGTGAAGATACAGAGCCCCTCCAGGTGAAGGTCGCAATAAAAGTAAGTTGTACACCCCTCGTCAGTTGATCTTTCACAATGCAAATTGATTAGATGGATTAGATGTCGCTAAGAGTTAACGCAGAAACTTTGAAATGAAGTTGTTATTAGTAAAATACCAATTCATTTGAAATGATAGACCAGGCAGCAAATAAAAAAGTCAATGGAAATCCAGAAATGTTGAAATGAGTTTGTCGATGAAACACATTTAAATAAGGAAATCTGTATGATTCTGTTCATATGGAAAGGTTTCTGTTTCAATCCATATAAAAAGAACTTTTTTTACCAGCAACTCGGGCTTGTTTTTACCTGTGAGCAATTGTTGGTGTTTCAGTAGATTCACATACCAAGCGGTAGGACAAATGCCATGCGAGTGGGGGGAGGAAAGCACACTTTAACAGCGGAGAAGAGAAACAACCCCCCCCCCCCCCACCCACAGCCCCCAAATGGGTCTTTTTGTGTTCCAAAGTATTTGTTTCTCAACAGGAGAGCGCCTTTCTCCTCCTGCCATTTTATAAATAATAGCAGCTTTTACCCCACTCTTGCTTTGCGAATGCCGCCTCTGAATAGTAACATTAGTCATTTACAATGCATACATAACAAAGTCAAAGCTCATGCTTTGTTTGCACCGCTTTTTATAGACCGGGTGAACAGGTGAAGCAGCGGGGGACGGGGGCGGGGCTTCATTGGTTGACGACCCCGTCTTCATCATCCTCTTCCTCCTCACATTTGTGGCTCAAAATGTGACTGGCTTTACGAGTCTCCGCATTCGGGACGGGGGGTCGATGCCGACTGGGAACAATGGAGATTCACTTGAAAGCATTCATCTCATTTTCTAAATGCTTTATCTTCGTTAGGGTTATGGGGGGGGGGGTGCTGGAGCCAATCCTAGCGGGCCAGAGGCTGGGGACACCCTGAATCGCCATACCTAGGGGTCATTTAGAGAGTTCAATCAGCCTACCAAGGATGTTTTTGGAATGTGGGAGGAAACCAGAGTACCCGGAGTAAACCCACACAGGCAGAACATGCAAACCCCACACATGTGGACCCAACGGGACTTAAACCCAGGAATCCCAGATCAGTTTTTTCTTTTTAAATGTGTAATGTGCCACAAAATGAAGAAATGGTAATTTTTTTTTTATATAAAAATTGATTCACATATAACTGGCAGTTGAGTGGTTCGCGCATCGGTCTCACAGTTCTGGGATCCTGAGTTTGATCCCAGGTGGGTCCTCACTTTGTGGAGTTTGCATGTTCTCCCCGGGGTTTTGTGAACATGATTTCATACTTTTATTAATTCTGTGAAGAAGTAAGTAAAGAGTATTGGATTTGGTCACAAGATAAGATCCATTAATGGTACTTTGTTGCTTCTTGGCTGCTCTTAATCAAATGTCTACCTCTCTTTAAAAAAAAAAAAATAAATAGTAATGATAGTTAGAGCATTGTGTAATATTTTTTAAAATGGGGGAATATTAGGGGGTATTGATAATACTGCCTCTAATTGAATTCCACCAAATTTCCAATATTTTTAATCTTTTAGATTATTGGTACCAAATAAACCCTTGATGGAAAATATTTCAATATTTGTCACCGGTGTCGGGGGTTGAATCCGGCAATGGCTGACTTGAAGTCTATGTGTTCCAATGGGAGTGAATAAGCAAAGCAAGTTTATAATTCTATTAACTTATTCATACTGTTGTATTTCCATCAAGAAATGTATGAAAAGAAGCAAGAAGGCAAAAAAAATAGCACTACTTGGAATATATATTTCCTCTTCTTTACGTCGGGCATCAAACTCATAAATCAGAGGCCAAATCCGGCCTAGCACATGTTTTACAGCCAATGAAACATCCAATTCAATGACTTATTTGAAGTCAATATCAATTTGCTTTGGCAGCAAGAATGTAGAAAAATTATTTCAAAAGCACCCATTATCAGCAATACAAGTGTGTTGTTTGCCTCATCCTTCAAAGTTCTTTCATCACACACAGACGCACAAAGAAAGGCACCCGTGCCTAATTTTAGCCGGCGTTCAATCCTTGCAGCTTGTCGAAAGCAGTCAATAGAATCCTCGGCAAGCCGTCGGACATGTTGTCCAAATTTGATTCCCACATCCTTTCTGTAGCCTGAACATTTCCTCCTCTTCCTCGCCAGCGAGCGCACTCAAGTTTAGAATTAGAAGGTTTTACAGACGCTGAGTCAGAGTTAAGTTAGTTGGAATAATGGAACTGTTTTGTCGAGTAAATAAAACAGGTCATTTTATTCAATTTGTCATGCTTTTAATGTTAAATCTTTCAGGGGAAGGAGTTACAAAAGTTGTCTATTACGCCACCTCTAAAAGAAAAATGTTTTGTCAAAAGTTGGCCCAGCAGGTGAGTGTTAAACGTCTTGGCCTCACAGCTTTGGGGTCGAGAGTTTGATCCCAGGTCCCCGGTTCTCACTGAGTGTACCTGGCATTCTCTCACCGGGGTTGAATGGGTTTTCTCTGGGTATTCCAGTTACTTCCCACATACAAAAAGACATGAAGGGTAGTAGGTTGGTTGAAGACTCTAAATTGTGCCCTGCGATTGGCTGGCCACCAATTCAGAGTGCCCACAGTTATCTCCATCACCCCCCCCCCCCCCCCCTTTGATGAAAATTAATGATTTTATGGTCAAGTATTGTAAATTCTGGGTCTGAACAAGAGACTTTGTACAAAATACCTAAATTGAATAGCAAAAACGCTGCCTGCCTTTCCCCCTTAAAATCCATCGGACATGTAATGCCATCAACGGTGGCCAATGAGTCAAAACGCTTCTCCGTCGGACCTTTTTTTTTTCTTATCTGTCAGAGTGTAGCGAAGCAGGAGAGCTTCCTTGTGCGTGCGTGCAGTATCACTCTTCGCACGTGGAAAATTAATTTTCGACATGGCTGCTCTTTCCCGCGTGTGCACGAGCTGCCGTCAATACTAATTTGTTGCCGGAGAAAACAAATGTATTTAATCCCTGCTTGTCTTGTCCTGTTTCCCTCTTTACTCCCCACCGCCCTCCCTCTATTTGCCTTTTTCCTCCTCACCGCCCCCCCCGCAGAGGGATGATAGCCATTAGTGCCGCACAGAGAATTTTAATGCAATGCCGGCTTCGGTGCGAGAGGAACGAGCTTTTAAAAGGCACCAATGGCGATAAAGGCTAAGAGGAACTATCTGGTCCACGTGCAAACATGAGCAAAAAAGGGGAATAAGTTTCTTTTGAGAAAAGACTCAATCGTTTCACATTCCAAGTCCAAATTAATTTGGATGTCCGGAGCCATCAATGACATTGAAAAATGTGTAGTCATGGCTTGACCTCGCTTTTTAAATTAATTGTTTGTCATTTTCAATGGTAGGCATTGCATTCACTTCATTGTTCATTTTATAGTATTTATAGATAACTTTCATTCTGTTGATTACGGGTCACTCTCTACACATTTTGAGGCATTCCACTTTCCTTTGCGATATTAATTCATTCACTTTCCATACTTCTTATCCTCACAAGGGTGCAGGGTGTTCTAGGGCAGTGTATCCCAACCTTTTTTGAGCCGAGGCACACTTTTTGCATTGAAAAAAATCTCAAGGGACACCACCGTCAGAAAATCTTTGTCGCCTTTATTTATAATAGTTATTCTCATCGAAGTTTTATCAGCAGAAATCGCATCCAAAATTATTCCAAAATCAAATTTTTCACAATGACCTAATGTCACGGAAATTTGGCCTGTGGACCCTGAACAACTTCCGGTTTGAGTGATGCAAATAAACAAGTAAAGCTATTGATCGCATCATTTTATGATTTTTCTCTAAATATTACTTAAATCTCCTAATATTCCGTAAAAAAAAATGTGCTCACACAGACTTTACGTCGGCAAAAGTTGATGCGCTAGAAACCAGACAACTTCCGTTTCGACTTAGAGAAAAATAAGCAACAAAATTCCTGTTTCACTACTTGAATCAAATAATAGTATAATCTACAATTTAACGTCCATCATATTTTGATTTGAACCTTGTAATAGTTCCTTTATAATCTCCTTATATTCATATAAATTTTTCTCTCTCAATATCACATTGTATGACTTCTTGCAATTTCCCACGGCACACTTGACCATTGCTCACGGCACACCAGTGTGCCGCGGCACAGTGGTTGGGAAACACTGTTCTAGGGGCCTGTCCCAGCCAACTATGGGGGCCAGGTGGGGAATATCCTTATTTGGTGGTCAGCCAATGTCTGGGCACAAGTCAACCGACAACCTTTCACGCTCAGACTCATATCTAGGAGCAAGTTAGAATGTTCAACCAGCCTACCCTGCAAGTTTCTTGTATGTGTGAGGAAACCAGAGTATCCAAAGAAAACTCACGCAAGCCCTGGAGAACATGCAAACTCCACACAGGAGTCAACCCCCAATCTCAGAATTGTGAAGTAGATGCAGACACAAATAAATTACACATATAAAGCACACCATATAATAAGTCTCACCACCAAAATGATATTGAATAGTATTAGCAAAAGCACACATATAAAGCACACCAGACTGCAAAACATCTGTTAATTTTTAACCCTAAGGCCGTGGGAAAATGACTAATTACGGGCCGCTAGCAGGTTTGTCCACATGGTGATGTATCATTTGGGATCTATTCCAGGAAGTTGGCTTATCTTTGAATTACCTGTTGCGTTGAGGAATGTGATTGTAATAGAATAAAAGCTCATATTTTGGCACTGACTCACAGAGCTCATCTGATTCCCACTCAGTCAGCTGACCAGATCGTGTTGTGCGTACTTCCTGTTCTCGTTCTTTAGGAAATGTCACCGGCGTGGTCGGGTTTCATAGTGCGGCAGCTCGTTTACACTGACTCCGTTCACTGATCAATTGATTCTGCTGACTTGTTAGCATTTGATCTCAAAGAGTTGACTCTTTTAAACGGCTTTCTCGTGGAAAGGGTTCTGAGCAGAAGAGCAAGTTTAGATTTAATCCCAATGTAACGTCTAATAATGTCGTGCAAACATAGTTGTAATAATTGGAAAAATCAAGTATGATCACTGCTATTATATCTGCCATATGCACATATTTGCGATACAATATTAAGAAATGTAGATATTAAAGTTTACACAATATTATGCTTATGTGTTTACTGTAATGTATTAATATTTAAATATAATTTAAATATGTGTTTGCGAATTTCAGCGTGCATTTTGATACTTTTTTATTTGACTCTTAATATAAAACACTGCGATAGACTGTAGCCACAAAGTGGTAATGGATGAGAGTATTGGTTTTTCCTTGAATTTCATTATTTTCTTACCCAGAAATCATGCACATGCAATGTGACCCAAAATGAACAGAATCTAACCCCAGACTTTTATGAAGCCCTCGGCTCCTGAGGGGGTATAGACCCAAAAGCAGGAAGCAGTCAACAAAAAGATAAGTTATGGTGCACAAACTTAAGGATTAGTGGGAAATCAACTACAAAATAACTGAAACTGAGGGGAATTTAATACAATTCAACAAATTCAACAGGAAAGGCAACATGACAGACTACAGAAAATACTTGCACAATAATGCACAAACACAAGGTTTAAATACACAGATAGCGGTTGAAGACAATAACAAACACCTGGGTCACACAATGGAAGGAGAAACCGAAAAGACAAGCCAGGATAAACTCATATATATATATATATACAATCATGCAGACAGGACACACACGGAAACACACCCGACCACCAAAACACCAACAAAACGTGACACCAAATACCTCCCCAAAACAGGAAGTGACCTGAACTAATCATTAAATTCAACAAATTCTTTTGCAAGCAATCTAATTTCTAGTTTCATTTCCATGACTATTTTGCTGTGTAATAAGTGTACATTCATAATGTGTTCTTGAGGAAAAACTGCAAAGATTGCATATCAGGTCTTTCTTTGTGGCTATTATATGGGAGCATCAATTATTCAGTTGTTTTTTTTATATTCGAGGTTGGATAAGATCCTGTTTTAATATGCTTATGAAAGAAAATGTTTGCTTCAATTGCCATTTTTGTCTTACTTCATTGGTCGCCATTGACAGTGAGAAAGGTCAAATTTGGTAAATTTGACAAAGAAGTAGCTGACATTGAAATAGTGTTGACCGACTTTTAACCGTCATCTGGAATTGAACCTAAATGAATAAAGAATTGCTCCAAAATTAACAATTCAAAAAATAAGTGCACCAAAGTCAACATCACCTGACCCTACATACTCTCATCTTTAATAAAGAAATGTGAAGTGACCTAGAAATTCCCCTAAATTAAAAGGAGGTAACCCAAAATGAACGTGAAGCGAAATATAATTTCCCCCAGAGTTAGCCAGAAGTAGCAAGAAATGGTCGCAAAATCAACAACAACAAAAAACATGAACATTTCTCCCAAATCAAGAAAAAAGACAAAAATTAACAGGAAATGACACAACAATGCCCCCAAATTATTAAAATAAATTATCCTAAATCGAGGCAGGTGATCTCCTAATAAACAAAAAGGGGTATTTTCCACTCAAATGAGCTAGAACAAACATCAAAATGCACCCAAATCAACGGGAACTTACCCAAAAGATTTTTTTTCCTCTACAAAAACCAACAGGAGGATCTCTGACTACTAGTATTTTTTTGCATAGTGAAAAAAATTCAGTACGTAGTGTCAATCTTAGTGAATTGTCCAAAAAAACCAACAAATGTGAACGTGGGAATGTTTTTCTTAATGCAGAAAGCTAGCTTGTTGGGTCAGAAAGAGACGTTGCACAGTCCTAATATTTTCTTCCTTTAGTCACGTGGTCCATCTGATCTTCCGAAGACAAACGGGGGTCGACCGCGGCGTGAATACGAAGTGCTTAACGTGCCGTCCCGGCGTCCTTCGCGCCGTGTCGGGAGGGCGGCAAAGCGGCGAGCGGAATTTCAAAGAGGACGCACACAAATTGACTGTCAGCGAGCTGTGAATGACACCTTCATCCACATTCAACCACCCTCCTTCCCTCCCCTATGCCTGCATGGCCATGTATGTCTCCCAGCAGGTAAATGTGCAGTTTTAAAGGTTGGCAAGCACACTCCATGACTGCTTTGAACAGACCCAGTGGGAAACCTTCCACCATGAGGACGTAGGCACAGACACAGTACTGTCTTAGTACATCAAGTACTGCATGGCTACGGTCACTGGTTATATAGACTATCCAGGTGTACCCAAACCGTAAAACATGGACGACCAGCCTGATCCAATCAGTCCTCATCGCCCGTGATGCAGGCTTCAGATCTGGCGATAGGGTACTCTACAGCGCACCACCTCAACCTCCAATTCATCCCACACCAACCTCTGGAAAAAGCTTCATTCCACTCATCATGGATGTAGTGGACGGAGATGTGTGCTCACTGCTGTCAATCCCAGGATTGCCACAGAATTGGGTGCAATTCCAGGGAAAGTACTTCGGACATGTGCTGATCAACTATCAGCAGTCTTCACAGGCATTTTCAACTCGTCACTAGAACAAGCCACCACCCCAGCCTGCCTAAAATCGGCCACCCTCATCCCAGTACCCAGAAGTCACCTGCAAACAATCTGCACCTCAACTCTCTCACCAATCATTACAAAGTTCTTTGAAAGACTGGCACTGAATCCCATCAAATCCTGTCCTCCCCTCAACCACAACCTGCATCAGGTAGCATATCAGCTGAATAGATCCACCGATGATGCAATCTATGCTCTGCTGAGCCATCTTGAGAAAGTGTCAGAATGCTTTTCATGGACTACAGCTTAGCCTTTAATACCAAAGTACCCGACATTCTTATCCCCATGTTGACCAACCTCGGGCTCCTACCTTCCATCTGCCCTTGGATTAAAAACTTTCTGGTCAACCGACGATCCCAGCACCTGAAGCTGGGTTGCCACCTCACTTGCGCCTGCACACTCGGCACTGGCTCACTCCAAGGCTGTGTGCTGAGTCCACTACTTTACTCGCTCTACACACACATAACTTAAGGACCAACACATCCTGAGAACATTATTGAAAAGTTTACCGATGACTTCCCCTACCTACCCCGTCCACCATCTACGAATCCTGTTGCCTACGAAGGGCAACGAGAATCATAAAAAACAATATAGATCCAGACTTCCACCTCTTTAACCTGCTGCCTTCTGGCAGGCCCTACAGAACCATGACAACCAAAACAAACAAAACAAGGATTGTTTCTTCTCAAAAGCCGTCACCATACTCAACTATGGTCTTATCTAGAGCTTGCACTAAAACTCCATAGGCTGCTAAACACTTTAGTTACTTTTTGTACCAAATTGTATGTATGTTTATATTGTTTATTGTTATATTGATTAGAAGTTATATGTAATATTTATCTTAATGACCTATTTATGGTGTTGATAACTCATTATCTAGATGACTTATTTATTTATTATTTATTTATGATTATTTATTCATCTTGATTATTTATTGATGATTTGTTTGTGCACTTCAGAGTAAAGCTTTAAATATAATTATACTTGTATAATGACAATAAAAGCATTTAATTCAATTTAACCATATTCACAAAACACCATTTTTTGTTATTGGCAAAAAACTTCCCTTTTATTCACAAATGCAACAGCAAGACATTCATTGATTCTAAACACTGCATAAAATATAGCTTTCATTACACGTGTGCGGGGTCTTTCGCGATAGGGGGGCAACCTGCTTTTTCCTTTATTATTTTATTCATGTGCGCTACCTGCGGCTGCCAGCTGGCGGCGGATCATCAATAAGACGGAAGATCGGGAAGCTACTGTCTGTCTGCTTCCCCGCCCTGCTCAACAATAAGCCCAATAAATAAATGCATCTCAAAGTTGGCGCAGGAACGCTCGCCGTCAGCCAAACGTCCCATCAGACTGATTCCGCTGCCGCACGTGGGACCATTTGTCCCTCCCGTCAAAAAGACGCATCGGCCATTAAGTGAAGTGAACTCAACGCATTGAATGACATTTGGATGTCAGTCGTTATTTTCTTGTTCATCATTTTCTAAGCTGGGGCCAAACATCTGTGGCAAAATGACATTTTTGCATTTGAAATCCTAGCCAAATTATTTGGACATTCAGGGACGTCAAAGGAAGTGAAAGAGAGATAGCATTCAGAATAATTAAGAGTTTATCCTGTAGAATTACAGGGAAAATAGCATTGTTTAGCATTGTTTTGTGTTATAGCGTCATGACGTTTGTATGTAATGGAGATAGCAACTTGCAGTTTCGCGTGTGTCCAATTTTTATGCACATATAAGCCGTATCCTCAATTTAGTCATCATTTTTTTGTCCGACAAAAGCGGCTTATATACGAGTAAATACGGTACCACTTTTGGACATTTCCAGTTAACTTCCTGTTGATTTGGAGTCACTTCATATTGATTTTGGCTAGGTGACTGTATTTTTTCACACAATATCCAGCTACTTTCTGTATATTTACAATACTTTTAGTTTTGATTATCGGGCCATTTGCAGTTTACTTCTTGTTTATGAGTCACTTTCTGTTGATTTTTAGTCACTTCCAATTAGTTATGGGGCATTTCCAGGTCACTTTTTTATACATTTCTAATCATTCAATTTCTACACCGAGGCTTTTATGGGTTACTTCTTGTTCATTGGTACTTTCTGGTGATTTTTGGGTACTTCCAGAGCACTTCCTGTTTATTCGGGTTCATGGTCACTTATTTTTTAGATATTTCTATGTTACTTCCAGTTTATTTCTGGGCACTTATTGTACATTTCAGGGCATTTCTAATCAGAATTTTACAAAACAATATGAGAACTCTTATTTTTTTGAGCGCTGTTAAACCATGAACATCCGTGAAAATCATGGAAACAAAATGTGAACTGTGAAAACAAGGGAAACTAGGAAACTGTGTCAAACTGTTCACACAGATGGTCACCTGTCCAGTGAAATCTTCCCTACGCCAATCTTACCAGTCCCTATTTCAGAAACATGACATAAACAGGACATGACACATGTTTTTGATGGGTCATTGTAACTTCCAGGGATTCCCACTTGAGTGGACAGAAAAGAACGTTTTATTTTTTCCTATGGCCTGGCTTTTGTTCATCATGCATTGTTGACATCTTCCTTCCTGTCGGGGGAGGGATGGAGGTTCCCTAGGGGAGCCCTGCCTGCATCCGTTGTCGCCCACACACTCGTGCACTTCGTCCTCGCACATCACAGGGCAGGAAGTGGTGACGTCACATCCCGCCTGTTTGGAGAGGAAGTAGATTGGACGCATCCAGCAGCGGAGTGTTTGTGTGTCGCCACAGCATTTGATTTATGCGCCTAAGCCTAAGCCGAGGTTGCTGGCAGAATCCTAATTCACCACTCAAAGAGCTGCTGTTCATGGTAGCTCCAGCATCCCTTCCTTTCTTAGCCACTTACAGACTTCTGCTACTAACGGCGATGGACATCCAATTGTTTCTTTTGGTTAGAAGCAGGCATTTTATGAATATTTTTTTATTGTTACCATGCCAGTCATTCATTTTCTGAACTGCTTCTCCACACAAAGGTTGTGTGGGGGGTGCATAAGCCTATTCCAGCTAACTACAGGCAACAGGGGACCCTCTGAATCGATGGCCAGCTAATCGGAGGGCACAAGGAGACAAAAAGACTTCACACTCATACCTGAGGACAATTTAGAGTGGTCAATCAGCCTACCCTCCATGTTTTTGAAATGTGTGAAGAAACCACAGTACCTGGAGAAAACCCATGCAAGACAGCGGAGAACATGCAAATTCCACACAGTGAAGACTGACCTAGGATCGGGCTGCCAGTTTGCCACACAGATTTTTAAAATTTTGCTCTTGCAGTTTCTTGAATCACAGAATTTTGCTAGGCATATGGATCATAGGAAACAAAAAAGGGGGTTTTATGAAGCGATGCTTGCTCCTAGACCAGGGAGAAGACTCAAACTCCACACAGGAAAGTCCGAAATTGGGATCAAAATTGGATTCGATCTCAGAACTGTGAGGTGGACACACTAACCAGTCCAACCACGACATATAAAACAAAAAGTCTCAAAACACTAGCATTCACTGCCAACTCCTCCCATTTCAAATGGATTGACTCTGTGTTGCCAGCGAAATGAATTTGCCAGAGGCTGCGGCCTGTTTTTCTAATTTGTCTTTATTTGCACCCGAGTGATGAAAACAAATCCAAAGCGTTTTGTTTGTTGTGCCTGCACTTTACGAGGTCGGCTCTAATCAAGCCGGCCGAATCGCCGCCACATAATGACCTTGAACGGACGGGCTTGCTCAAAATCGAGCCCTGGAAATTGGATCGTCCTGAATGGGACACACCTAAAAAAAAGGCAGCACATTGGGGAAAAACGCTGCTTTGGCGGTCTATAAATCACAGAGGTGTATGCATGCGCAGGTGCTTTGCGTTTCTATACATGCCGATAAAAATAGACACGGGGCGATGAGGGGGGTTGGGGGGGGCGCAACTTGGTCGGGTCGATTGTGCGGAAACAAGAGAGGACGTAAAATGCCGAGTGAGAAAAAGAACATGGAAACAACAGAGCAGAATTCATTACTTACATTCATTCTTACATTGGTCGGTGACCATTCATTTTGTTAACCTATAGCCTTTACTTTGACCAAAAGGGTGTAATGTGTATGTTGTGTGATAATGGGTTTATTGGAAGACCTCTCCTGATACTGACAAACAGTTTGTTACTTCTGCCATTGGTTGGTGACCAGTTTTTTTTATGTGTATACTTGATATTGATCAAAACTTGTGAGTTTGTTTGTGATAATTGGTCACGGCTAGTCTTTTTTTTTAATTGTTTATTGATTTTTATCAACCTAAGTCCTGGTATTGAATAGAAACCATTCATTCATTAATTTTCTGAACCGCTTATCCTCATAAGGGTCATGGGGGTGCTAGTGCCTATCCCAGCTCACACTAATAGCTAGGGACAATTTAGACGGTTCAACCAGTCTAAACCTACACAATCCCAGGGAGAACCCACACAAGGGGCTAACCACTCAACTACTGGGTTGCCTGAATGGAGACCAGTCTTTTTTTGTTTGAGATTGGGTGATGACCATTTCTTTTGTCATCATGTGTTCTAATAATAAGTAGTAAGCAGTCATTTGATTTGACCAGAAGGTTGTCATTGCCAGTCTTTTTTTTTCTACACGTGTCCAATATTAACTGTCGATCTATCTAGTCTTGTCCACGTGTTCTAGCATCGATTGCCAAAAAGTCATTTTTTGTCTCCATGTGACTGACCTTTAATGGAGCCCAGTTATTTTTGTCTACATGTGTCTGACCTTGACTGGCGCACAGTCATTTTTTGTCGCCACGTGCCGTAACATTGACTGTCAAACAGCCAATATTTCGTCTACATGTGCCCTAACATAGAGTGATGATAAGCCAATTTTTTTAATCTTCACAAATCTGACATTGACTGGTGACCAGTCTTTTTATCTACATGTGCCTGACATTGACTGGCTCCCATTCATTTTTTTCTGTCCAAATTTGCCTAACATTGACTTGTGCCCTGATAACCTTTCTTTTTTTTTTTTTTACATATGGCCTGACAGAGTGGAGACCAATCGTTTTGGTTTACATATGCCCTGACCAATAGAGTAGCAATTTTTTATCTGCATGTGTCTTGACAATGACTGGTTCGCAATCTATTTTATCTACAAGTGCCTGATATTGACTGGCAACCAATATTTTTTTGGTATACTAGTAGGTGTCCATACATTGAGTGGTGATTGGTCTTTTTATCTACATGTGCCATGACTTTGACTAGCAACCAGTCCAGTGCTCGTCTAAAACATCCATGACCATTGTTTCCCCATTAATGCCGTGATTGGTGACAATCATTTTATCTTGTCTGAATTTCCCTAGTATTTATTGGTCTTAGTCTAAATGTTCCCTGACATCGAGTTGCAACCAGACAATTGCTTGTCTAAAATATAGTTAATTGCACATTTTAAGTCAATGTCTGCCATTGGCATCAGTAAACGTCAAAACAATTTAGACAGAGTGTGTCATTGTTACAGTCATGGCCAGAGAACTGGACATGGAGAATTCTTTTTATTTTAGGTGTCAGGTGAAGGTACAAGGTAGAGTCGTCTTACGTAGCGTCGGGGTCGATAGCCATGATGTCTGTAGAGGGGTCGAAACAAAGGTACAAGATGCGTGGTCGTGATTGTGATCATGATTGTGGTCCATGGTCGGAATTGTGATTGTGGTCTAGGTCCTGGGAGGGTACTGTATAGTGAACTGATAAAGACGATCCAGCGATATGGTCATGCTCTGGTCGGCTTAAATACTCCTTGATGACTAATGAGCCACAAATGCCATTGTCTTGCTCATCAGATGCCGGACCTGTGATTGGTTGACAAGAGCAACCACCCACTTGGGCCTGACAGGCATTCTTTATTTGCCACTTACAGTTTAAAAGGATTGGATCTTTATTGTCGTCAATGGCATTGGTTAGTTCAAGTGTTCTACTCCCGATTACAAGTTATACCTCTGTTATACATTTACCAACAAAAAAAGGTAATAAAAGCACACTATACCGCATGTTGTTTATTTTTACCGTGATGTGTTCCAGTTCACTTTCGTAAAACAACATGATTTAATTACTTGGCCACATGAAAACATGAAATACAGAAATTTCTTTTTGACATCTATTAAAGTGACCTGGAACAAATTATTGAATGAACATGTGGCGTTTCTTCCAATTTTTAAGCATTTCTTGAGTCGTTAAAGCCATTTTGCTAATCTTCCAAGTGGACTGTTCTCCCTTCTCGTGGATTAAAGAGCACCACAAAGAAAGCCGACTGTTGCAAATATTAAATGAAACGCTGTACCTGCCGTGTGCTGTTTTGGACTGATAGCTTAGCTATAAGCTGGATGCTTGTGTGATGTTTGATTGACAGCGGAGAAGCGTCAGCAGCTCTCTTCAAGGCGTGCATTCAGACAAAAAAAAAACGTCAGTCGTTTTTGCAGAGCTTTTTCTTTTCTGTCAGCCGTCGGTGCTGCGTTTGGGTTCTGTCCGGACGTTTGAGTGTCGAGCCTGAAAGCAGCCAGGCAGCAAATTGAAAAATAGCAGCGGAGAAAAAAAGAGATTTACTGCAACCCCCCATCACTATATATATGTGTGTGTGTGTGTGTGTATATGTGTGACTTGAGTTCATCCAATTCAAGTGTCGTCACAGAACTGCAGGGCAGACAAATGTTGGCGTTCTACTGAACTCTGGAACCAGATGATGGACTCAGCTGACCTGAATTGAGCGCGTGTGCGTGTAAAATGTCACTGTCACAAGCTCATGAACGCAGATGAGAGACTCAGCTGGCATTTGTGTTGTTGTCAAAGTGCGAGAGCAAAACACACAAACACACAAATGTCACACAAAGACACACACAGTGGATCCCACATACACCATTACTTTACTAACAATGGACTATCAGCTCAAACTGACCATGACCAAGAGAGAACCTCTATTTATTCTTTTTAAGTGAATAGAAAAAAAAATGAATGAAAAAATGTTCTGCGATCTGATCAGAAATTGTGCGGAAACATGTCATTTAAAAAGATGGGCTTCCATTTATATTCAAGTATTGACACATTGGCTGCTATGGTGTTGCAGAGATTCACTTGCTTGGCTTCGATACCAATAGATACACGTTTGATTCCTATTGGTGGCGCTATTATTGTGGATGGTCATCTGTCTCTCTGCACGCCCTATGGCCGACTGGTACCAGTCTAGGGTCTAAGTTCCGGCAATCACTGTCCCAATCACAACCTCTATGGTATGGAAGATGAATACATGATTTGATTTAATGTTTATGACTGTCAATTGCAGTGAAATAATTAAGGGCTCAGACAAAAGCATGAGTGAAACTTCTGAATAGAAAAAAACACAGATAATGTAGACCAAACATGGCAGTAATAATCGAAAAAACGTGAATTAGGGTGACCCCTATCATTACTACCATGCTACATGTTTTTGTGCCTATCCAAAAAGTACACAAGTACACAAATACAATTATTAAGAAGCATATTTGTTAAATATTCCAGTTTTAAGAATTGGAAAAGATTGTAATGTGTTAATATCTAAATATAATCTATATATAAAAAATGTAAATTTAAGTTGAATGGAAGTTTTCATCCAATTTCGTTATACTTTTATAATTACAAAGAAGGCATTCAATTGAATTCAATTCAAGCCCTCACGTTCAGGGTGAAACAAGTTTAGGAATCAGTCGTTCGTAAGGGCGTTCATCATCCAGGCTCATTCAATAGACAGGCAGCAAGGCCTTGTTCTTGTTTTTTAAAGCATAACGACAGTCAAACTTGTAGTTTAAAGCTAGATTCATCATGAACCCTGGCACTTTCAGTTCATCTTTGAATAAAAATGTCCGGGAAGGCATCCTCCTCCAACCAAAGTCTGTCTCATCCATGTTAAAAAAAAAAACCTGCTCTGGAAGATAACCATGCTCTTCAGTTATGGGAACTCTTCCTTGATGTATCGTTTCTCTGCCTCTTGGTCTCCCGGGGAGGCTTCCCCATACAGCTAAATGTTGTATAGCATACATCCCCTTAAACTTTTCAATCCAGCCCTTGCTTGCAATACAACTACAAAGATCACTTGCAGCACTGGTACAAGGCTGAAGTTCATCTTCATTGTTTTCCTCAGGAAATAAGATATTTTGAAAGGTCTTGACTTGGGTTTTAATCATGTTAGTAGTATCCATATGTATCTTCTCCCGACAGTACAAGTTCCAGACCTTTAGGGAATTCTCCATCTTGACAATTTTATTTTCTGGCTAGTGGTTACCACTCCCTTGGTGTCCTTGGAAAAATATATAGTTGCTTTTTATCTCATTGTTCGTTTCCTCTTAATGTCACGCACAGTTGATTAAATTGGGATGCCTTAGATGACGCTGGACGCCGAGGAGACATTTCTAATTTTTAAAAAAATCCAAACAATGCTGGAATAGGTTCGGCATAGTCTTTCTGTGTTTGGTGCAAAATGTAATCTGAAGAAAATTGAAAAGGCAGGATGATGTCCTTCTTGACTGTTTGTATTATTTGGCACGTCATTCTTCTATGGTGAAATTTTGATTCTTCTTCTGCACTGAGTTCCACCCATTTAAGCACCGAAGAAGAAGAAGCGGCACCCTGACTTCCACATTTTTCTTCTCCTGTTTTCCGCTTGTTGGTTTCAGCATGAACTTTATAAACTTTATTTAATACTTCTATAAAAATCTGCGATGTACTGAAGCCGCGAATGTTGAAGCCGTGAAGTGGTGGAGGAACAAAACACATCCTCATTTCCACATTCCCTTAACACACACTCACCTCATCACGGTTCATTGGTTAATGCAAATAATTGCTAAACTTCCACTCAAATCGGTCGAATCCTTTTCTGTCTCCGCCTGATTAACTGGCAGGATTTTTCTCTTCTCGGGTTTCGCCCACCTCACGCCGCATTAGCGTGAGAAAGAAGAATGCAGACATGAAAGCGACTAACACTATTTTAACACCTTTGAAAAATTCCCCACCGACATCCGCACTCTGACCTTCGGGTGGTCCTTTCCAGGATGTTGACCGGTGCAACAGCCAAAGCCGATTGTAGCTCTGGTTACACACATGAGCCAATTCCGATATAACGTGTTGATTGTGTATTGACTGTTCTTATCAACGATTTTAAGAATCTTTGCCTTCTGGGAAAAACCTGATAGGTTCACTCGACTGACTTTGGTGCAGGCAAGCATAGGAGTTATTCCCCTTTTGTTAAGCTGAGATAGGTTCAAGCACCCCCCTGCAAGCCTCTTGAGCATAAGCGATATTGAAGATGAATAAGTGAATGCCCTCTGGGATATGTAGGAAAAGGCACACTAGGGCTAAAATATGAAACGACCCAAACACAAATTCAAACTAACATAACATTGCCACTTGTATATATATATATATATATATATATATATATATATATATATATATATATATATATATATATATATATATATATATATATATATATATATATATATATATATATATATATATATATATATATATATATATATATATATATATATATATATATATATATATATATATATATATATATATATATATATATATATATATATATATATATATATATATATATATATATATATATATATATATATATATATATATATATATATATATATATATATATATATATATATATATATATATATATGTGTGTGTGTGTTTGTGTTTCATCCCACATCCCAATAATGTTGGTTGGTTTATTCATTCATTCATTGATTTTTTTAAATCGCTTTATCCTCTTTAGGGTCGCTGGGGGTGCTGGAGCCTATCCCAGCTGACTCCGGGCCAGAGGCGGGGGACACCCTGAATTGGTGGCCAGTCAATCGCAGGGCACAAGGAGTCAAACAACCATTCATGCTCACACTCATACCTAGGGGCAATTTAGAGTGTCCAATCAGCCTAGTACGCATGTTTTAGGAAAGAGGGAGGAAACCGGGGTACCCGGAGGAAATCCACGCAGGCCCGATTAGAACATGCAAACTCCACACAGGTGGACTGACCTGGATTTGGACCCAGTACGCCAGAGCTATGAGGCTGACGCATTAACCACAGTAGGCGAGTTGAACACACTAAATTGTCCCTAACTATGAGTGTGAGCAGGAATGGTTGTCCTTCTCCTTGTGATTGGTTGGCAACCGTATCAGGGTGTCCACTGCTTGGTGCCCTTTGTTGGCTGGGACAGGCTCCAGCACCCCGCACAACCCCTGTGAGAATAAGCTTTTCAGAAAATGAATGAATGAATGAGTCATTTCTAACAGGGGTAGTAGACCCACAAGTCTCAAATAACCATTCCTGTGAAGACAAATCCAGTCTGCCTTTTTGATTTAAAGTGGCCATTTTAAGCCAAATGACCATATTGGCGGCTACCAAAAGGTTTGCATCCTGTGTGAATACAGTGACTCGCTCATTCACTTCCACACGCATATTTTTTGTGTTCCCTGCTGTTTGTGAGGAGGAATTATGGGATGTCGCTGCTCTCGACGTGGGCCTCGTGTGTTTGCGAGTGTGCGCTTGCATACTTGATAAGCACAGACTTTTATAAGCATGCACAATGCAGCCTCACACACTCTTATCTCCCACACAGGGAGGTAATGAGGAGCTCACACACACACACACACACACACACACACACACACACACACACACACACACACACACACACATACACACGCTCACGCACACACAAAAGTTGCGTTATCTCCCGCTTTGTGTCTCGGCTGACAAACAGCCGGTGAGACGAAGCGTGGTACGTCTCTCCTCTCCTGGTTGCTTTTTAATCATCAGCAGCCCTCCGCCTCTTTGCCGCTACTTCCTCTTTCTCCACCTGCGGTTCCTCTTTACAGGGTCATTTTCTCCCATTCACCCAACTAGAACCTTTTTTTCCCCACCTTTTCTAATAGTAAAGGCAAATGTAAAAAAAATTCTCACTATTTATTCCGCCTGATTTAAAGCGAGTACATCAAAAAAATTACCTCTCATTACCTTGCATTGAGTAGTAAAGAAATCATGGGATTTTTTTTTAGATAATGGGAAATTGAGTGCTTCCCTTATGTGAAAAATTGCAGATTGAAAAAGAATAAAAATAAAATATTCGCAAGTTGAGCGTTCTGGCAATTAAGCACATGAGCCTCACAATTTTGGGGTACTGGGTTCAAATCCAGCTCGGTCTTCCTCTGTGGAGTTTGTATGTTCTCCCCGGGCCTGCGTGGGGTTTCTCTGGGTAACCCTAACCCTTATAAAAACAAGAAGTTGATTTCAAGATAGGTGTCAAACCTCAAAAAAACACACTTAGCCAGAGTTAACACATCAACTACAAGGCAAAGATCCACACTATACATAAAATATGATAAGAAGCAAAAAGCTGCCTTCAGTTTGGCCAAGAACCGCATGCGGCTCGAGAGCAACGTGTTCCCCACCCTTGTACTAGTGACAACCTCATTTCGATTAAAAACACGGGATTAACCGCCACATAATCAAACGTTTATCACAGAAATAAACTTTCCTCAAATAAATGTAATAAGCACAAATTCGAATTTTATGTCAGCTTAGTTCAAAGGACAACATAGACATTGTCTTTTTTTTTGTGAACCACGAGAGGGAGATTCTAACTCAGCCCGAGTGATTTACGAATCACTCCCAAGTGTATATTAGTTCATAGCATCTCGCATGTAAATAATAGAAATGTGTGTGGGCGTCTTGAAAAAAAAAATGGAGAGATCCAAAGAGTTCCTGGGGTGATTATGAGGTTGTGTTCTACTTTTTCTATTTTTTTTTTTTTCTGTCTTCCTACGACTGTGACGCGTGAGGCGCGCTTCGTCTCCGCATTGAGATGGTGAAGATAGCGGAGATGAGTTTGTCTATTTACGGCAAACAAACAGCGCGCCAGCACATGGGTACAAAAGGATAAAAACAAACAAAGATTTGTCGCAATACGTGCGTTCACCAAGTAAAAATATAGATACTAAAGGTTAAAAAAGACTCCAGGGAAGTAAAACAAAAAGGAATAATGAAGTTTTGGAGCTAGGTAAGGATGGAAGAGAGTTTTTCCCAGTCAGTGCATTATTAATATGAATTCATTAGAGAATAAAAATAACTCATTCCTTTTTAAATTTCTATTTTTTCTATCACATTGAGAAATCGAAGGGAAATCTGAGTCCTGTTTTGTTTATTTTTTCACTTTTATTAACGTTTTTTGTCATTTAGTCATTTTGTAATTAAGTCTCATAAGAGTGGTAGATATTTTTTTTATTATTATTGTTTTAATAATCAAAATAAATCGTAAAAGTGTAAAAAAAAGACAATTAAACATGGCATTTTATCTTTTGACTTGGTATTATCTATTTTTAACAGCAATATAAAACAGATGGGAATATTTTATTTATTTTTAGCATTTGGGCATTATTTTACTTCATTTTAAATGATACATGAACCAATAAAATTTTCAAAATTTTAATTTTTGTTTTTTCATGCAATAACTTTTCTAACCACTTTTGCTCACAAAGGTCGTGAGGAGTTTTTAAAAATCTTAATTCTATTCTTAATTCTTCTCTAATTTTTATTTAATCTTTTATTTTGTATGCATAAATGTTCATTAAGTAACTTTTTTATTGGATTTTTCCGGGGAGCAAAAAGTTTTTAAATTATTTCCATTTTATTTAGTTTTTAACGATGTATACCTAACAATTAAGAAAATCATAGGAGATAAAATATTAATAAATATCTTTAAAACATTTCAATGTATATATATATTTGTTAATTTCAATGAAAAATACCAACAAAAACTAGAATTAAATAACTAAAATAAATTAAAAAAAAATAAAAACAAAAAATGAAACCAGATATTATCTTTTTTTTTATCATAGACTAGTATAACTTTTATTTTCTTCCCATATTAAATGTGTTCACTCAGTCATTGCCATTGATTTTTATTATTTGGACGTCTTGTGCCGTCAATAGCAGCGAACACCCAGATAGCACCTGACCGAACGTTCGGAATTGTGACAAAAAAAAATTCTTAGTGTGCTTACCACTCAAAATCTCTAGGGTGCCGCATGAAACCGTTCTTGGTCCCGACTAGGATGGCAGCAGTTCCCATGGAGACCAAGTCTAAGGGAGGCACACATACTGGCGTTTATCTGCTGGGCCGTGCTCAGGTGTGTGTGCGCGTTTGGATCTGTGCGTGCATGTGTGTCCTGCAGCGCTACATGGACAGCTAATTGTATTTTAATTATAAAAGCATCAAGTCAGACAGCTTCCTCCTCCTCCACAAAGACAAAGTCAATGAAGCGTCAAAGTTTGTTTTCAGCCTGCTGATTTTATGCAAACTAACTTGCCGCTTTCAGATGACATTTAAACTCTAAATTAACTCAGCCATGCTGACTAGGACGTAAACTCGGAGGGAATGGCTGGCGCGTTTGACACATTTTCTGGCAAAAATAAATGTTATTGGGTCATTACGTCGGCAGAAGAAGACATATTGCTGAAAGTAAGGATCTAAACTGCATTTGTCATGATCTTTCATTTGCTACGTTCTTGTGTTGCGTTTATATGGACTTCTTTAAATCACATTTTGGGTGACAGCCCGGTGGTGTGAGTGTTTAGCACGTGGGGCTTCACAGCTTTGGAGTCGTGGGTCCAAATTCAAGTCATGTCCATCTGTGATAAAATGAGCTTAACATAGTTTTCATTTCCTAACCCGATTTATCCACACTATGGTCACAGGGGGTGCTGGACCCTATCCCAGCCGCCTTAGGGCACAAAACGGGGTACAACCTGAATTGGTGGCCAGCACAAGGCGATAAAAAACCTAAAAAACCATCCAAGCTCATACTTCTACCTGGGGTCAATTTAGAGTGTCCAATCAGCCTACCATGCTTGTCTTTGCAATATTGGAGGAAACCGGACTACCCGGAGAAAACCTGCGCAGGCCCAGGGAGAACCTCCAAACTCCACACAGGAGGACTGACCTGGATTTGAACCCAGGTCCCCACTGTGAGGCCGACGCGCTAACCACTCAGTCAGCAAACCGCCCTTGCCATATCGTGTTTCATTATATTTGCATCATCACAAAAAAAGGCACATTTCCCAAAATATTGTGTTTTCTTTTATTTAATATATGACTTAAGGTTCATTTTGCTTTTGACCATTTTCTGCAATTTTAAGTAGATTGTTTTTGGTCATATCACTATAATCCAAAAGTGTCTTTATGTCCCTATAGAAGGAATCATGTGGCTCAAAATGAATGTGACTCTTGGCTTCTTATCATATTTTGCATATACTGTGGCTCTTTGCCTCATTCAATGTTTTTTCTTACTTTTATTCTCTTAAAACACGCAAATTCACCCAATTTAAAAGACATTGAATTATATCTGAAATAGAATTTGGCCGACTTGTTTTTTTTTAAGATGCTTCTGATGTAATGGACTGCCAATTATTTCTGCGGGTGTGAATCTTTGACTGTTAGAGTTTAAAATGTATGCCTTTTTTGTCTAACTTGTTCGCTACCCCTGTACAAGGGACTGGCAAAATGATTTTGGATCTAGCCTGCATTTGGCATGGGCTTTTTTGAATGTATCACTTGACATTCTTTTTTCATGTGTTGTTTCCTACGTAGTGTATGTTTGTCGTTGTTTTTGGCATTATTTTTTAAGTCATTTCACTATCAGACGCAGGGCAACTTGAGCCTAAGCATTTCATTCGACATATGACTCAATGTGGTTTGTAGTTTACTGATGTCCTACTTTATAAGTCAATTTGTTTTTTTGATTCAAAAGCATATGTTCAAAATAATCCAGAATGCCGTCATGATGGCCTTTGGAATGTCACGTAACATGACGCTGTTTTAAGTTATTAATCACGTATGTCGTTTCCTTCCCAGCTGCCACACCGCCGAGTGACCTTCTCCACTGCCAACCAGTCGCAGGACCTGCAGGACGCGTCCCAGCACAGCTACTACGACAGCGGGCTGGACGACTCAGAGACCCCCAGCTCCAAGTCGTCGTCCGGGCCTCGGATTGGCCCGCTGGCGCTGCCCGAGGACCACTACGAACGCACCACTCCCGACGGCAGCATCGGCGAAATGGAGCACCCCGAGAACGGTGAGTCCTCTTCCCTTTTCTTTCCAACGTTTACAACAGCAGATGGCGGGGATCCCGCCGTCTAATCACATTCCCGCCGTTCCTGCGCAATGCAATCAATATGCAACATAATCAAGTCCCATGGCTCGGCGCATTAACATCACGATTATGCAAATGACGGCCGGTCCAACCTTCCATCAGCTCCACTTAAGGATCCACGGGGGAGACTGGAATTGGGTTTGCGCTCGTTATCGTTTTTGTCAGCTCGACGACGACGACGTGTCGCTTTGCTTTGTGCGTGCGCCCGCTTGGTTTATTATTCTCACTGGTAACACGGACAAACATATTTCTTGATCAATGAGTCTTTATGGTATGAGGCCATATTGTTAAGACAACAGTAGTTTTAGAATGCATTCGTCATAGTATTTAATTCGATATGTGACTCTTACATTTTCTTTGTCCTTTTTTTTAATCTTTTCAAAATGTAATCGCAGACGCCGTTGTAGTTATGGATTTATTCAGAGGGCCGTTATATCTGCCAACTAGGCTGATAATGAATTGACTCTTTTCTGGTAGTTCCTACATCATCAATACATATACATCAGTACATATGGCCAAATCCTCTTTTTTTAGTAACAGTCTCTCCATCTCATCAATCTGTACAGAGAGGTCATACCGAGGAGTCGTCACTTTTAGTGCTTCCTTCTGCTTCGATAGCAAAGGGATACTAATAGGTGGCTTAGGGGCAGCCAGTATTGGCTTACAATATCAGTCAAATGCAGGCCGCTTTTTTATCTTCTATTTTTCCTGGAAGGATAACAAGGCCCCCTTATTCATTTCATTCGCACCAATAATTTTAAATAAAGAACTCTGTGACAACAAACAGCGGGCAAAAGAGAGTTGCTGTTGTGAAGCTCCTCTAGGAAGTCAGTGGCGTGTCAAGGAGGACACAGAGCAATTTCAAAAATATAATTACGGACACAGCAAATGGTTTTGTTTTTGGTGTTACTTCAGGGGTGGGCAAACTTTTCCACAAAGGGCCTCAGTGGGTGCAGGTTTTAATTCTAACCCATAGAGATGGCACCTTTTCACCAACCTGGTGGCCTACTAGTGCAATTCACGGATTGCAATCAGGTCATTGGTTAAAATGTCTGTGCTGGATCGGTTGGAACAAAAACCTGCACCCAAAGTGACCCTTGAGGATCAGTTTACCCATCCCTGTGTTACTTGGATCTTGT
The DNA here is from genome assembly GCF_051989575.1 of Stigmatopora nigra. NCBI lineage: Eukaryota > Metazoa > Chordata > Actinopteri > Syngnathiformes > Syngnathidae > Stigmatopora > Stigmatopora nigra. The sequence goes on from NC_135521.1 coordinate 2,846,076, forward strand.
ATTCATATATCGTAAAAGGTCTTTTGCATATCAAAATGTTTCGTAAGATGAAAATGTAATTTTTTAGAGGTGTTCTATTATGGAGATACCACTGTAGTATTAGTAAACCCCTTTATTATCGATTTATAAATCATTGGCTGACATTAAAGGCAATACAAGCCTAATCCATTTCAAGTGGGAGGTGGCAGTGAATTAACAAATCTTCATTCACTGGCAGCGGGGAATGGATTGGACATATAGTCGTGATGAACTCATTTGAATTTGCTGCAGAACAATGAATGGACGCCAAAAAATTGCATCTCTATCACTGTCACTGGCACTGAAAGAGCTTTTAAAGATGTGTGTGTGTGTCCAACGCATGCTATGCAGCAGATGGACAAGCATTTCCTCCGATCAGTGACCAGTGCTCTTAATGCTCCCTGTTGGATTACGTGATATCAACTGGTAATCTGGATTTAAATCTACGTCACATGTAAGCGCACTACCCATAAAACAAGAGTGGCCTGGTGTTGTTTTTACTTGTTTTTATGTTTATTGTCCTGTTTTTTTGTTGTTGCCACCAGTTAGACCAATTACAGGAGTGGAAAATCAATATGCACAGCAAAGGTATAAAATGCTACCCAACAGGAAATCATTTACTGTCATAAATTCCGGGCCGGTGATAGTTGCCACGGGTGTCAATGACTGTCAATGAGGTATTGTTATATGAGCAAAAGATTATATATGTAGGGAGTTCTCAACCATTTCTATGCTTGTAACGTACCGTATTTTCACAACTACACATCACATTTTAAGCCGTAGTGTCAGTAACGAGTGCTATTTCTATATTTGACACACAAAGGACGCACCGTTAAAAAAGACGCAGCCAAGAATGGCAAAACATACGTTATCTTAAACATACAAGCTAAAAACACACGCTAAAAACACATTTTTAAAAAGGCAATAGAAGCTAAAGTGAGTTCGGTTGTGATTTATTTAGCCATTTTACAATGTACTTACGTCATCGTCCCCCACAAATCCATCAATGATCATTTTCTGTCTCCGAATTGAGCAATTGTCCAAATGAGTCGTCGAAAACGCCGGGTCCCCTCTCTTCGTTTTCAGAGTCATTGCCATGTGGCTCCACAGAGATGATGATGCCAGCCAGCATTGGCAAAAGCCCGAACAACCGTGCAAGCAGACACTCACAACTTTGCTTTGAAATGACGGCGAGCACCAAATTAGTGTGTTCGCCGTCATACTGGGTGTAATACCAAAATACACATATCCCAGACGTCACTGTGCAGTACTTTTTCTACGGGGAAAATAGTAGAGTCGGGGGCTGCTTTCCATAGTTGTTTTGAACTGTAGAGGATGGTGTACCCTTTCGACTGATTTATTTTATTTTATCGTGATAACAATTTTAGTATTGGTCAATATATAAAATGCACTGGAATATAAGGCGCCCTGTCTATTTAACCAAAATTACTCTGTTATGGTGGTCCATAACAAGAGTTTATTGTTTTGATTTTTTTTGTTCAATTGACACATTAATTTAGGATTCATAAACATTTAGTTATTTTTCATTCAATACAAAAATAATTAGATTTATTTAAAAAAATGTTAATCATTTGAAAATACTACACAAAAAATAAAAATACCATGTTATTGTAACCCATAATAATATTTTTTTTTAATCTGAATTAAAATATAATAATTTTCTGGGGAAATAATTCGAAAATAACTGGAAAATAAATACAAAATATATTGATCATTTCCAAGTAATAAATAGTTATCGTAGTCAAGTAGATTGTAGGTCTTTCAGTGAGTGAATTAGTTCAAAGTGGTGCTTAAAACTAATTAAAGTGGTTTGTTGTGCTTATTTTCCATTTAATTGTTAATCAACACAGCAGCTCTTCTGAAGCATGAGAGATTCGTATGTGTGGATTTGTCCATGTGTGTGCGTGGGTGTATAATTTGCATTTTTGTGTATATTTCAGATGATGTGCATGCGCACATATGAGAGTGTGTTTGTTTGCTTTGATGTGAGGTGGATAGGAACAAATTGAAGAGGATGAAAATGAACAGCAGATAGAAAATTTCACCCTTTCTAATATGAAGTGCACACGTATGTGCTGTCATACACTCCATCAGTCCTCCATTTTGTGTTAGTGGCTCAACTTTGCTTTCTAGCTCTTAGTAGACCTCGCTCAACCCCCCCCATCGTCATCATCTTCCTCATCCAGATGCTCCCTATAGCCGTATGCGCTCGCCACCGACAGGAAGTGGGCACATTAGCGAAGCGAGGGAGGCTAGAGCCACGGGCATTAGTGTCCATTACGCGGGCTTTTAGAGCGTGTTTTCTCGTAGGAGCTCAAGTGAAAGCAGCGGAGGCGCACCATCGTTGTCACCGCGAGGCGGATGACCTCGCGAGTGGACGCCGACAACGCTGGAAAGTCCATTTGTCTGCGTAACTTCTCGTTTTTTTATCTTGTTCTCCTGAATTTCTCCGTCCATAGATGTCAATTTAGAAAGGAAACGTATTTGTATGTTTTAGTTTAATGATGACACATGTTGGATGGGTCAAAGGTTAATGGAATAACATTTACCGTTACTAATTCGTTCATTTTTAGAGCCACTTATCCTCACATTGTTACGGGATAGGGTTAATAGGCTCACTGATTGATGATGTCATGGGTTGGGTGTGTTAAATGTTGGTGATGTCACAAATTGAATATGTTGTAGGGCTGGGGAATTTAGTAAAAATATCATATCATGTTTATTTCAAATGAAAATGACAATTATCATGAAATTGATCAATCCTATTTATTTGACTAATTTGAATAACACTGACCATATAACACATTTAAATATGTAAAAATGTTTACAGAACTCAAATACAACACTATATTAGTCAAAATAAGCTTTCTATTAATTTGATCAAAATATAGAATGAATACAAAATGTAATGAACAGCAACACAAAGACCCTCATTAAAGAGAGGGTTGCGATCTTCATGTTCACAACCACTGCTATAGAGCATTTCCCAATGTATTTCATCTTTATGAAATTGTCAACACCTCAAAAGTCCATAACAATTTAATACCTTTGTGTCACCCGCTTGTTGATGTCACAGTTTGCAGAATGTGTCATTAGTTTATGATGTTATGGATTGCAAATAGGCAATGTCACAGACAATGGAGGGTAATTTAACACAATGTCACAGATTTACTATGTTGCAAATTGATGATCAGTTTTGTGACAAAATATAGAGATCACAGGTTAGTATTGTGCCATTGCGCCGTATTATAGAATGGTAGTAATGTCATATGAGGATGATGTCACAGATTAATTATCTATCTATCTATATATATACATATATATATATATATATATATATACATATATATATATATATATATATATATATATATATATATATATATATATATATATATATATATATATATATATATATATATATATATATATATATATATATATATATATATATTATATATATATATATATATATATATATATATATATATATATATATATATATATATATATATATATATATATATATATATATATATATATATATATATATATATATATATATATATATATATATATATATATATATATATATATATATATATATATATATATATATTAGGTCAGGTTCGTTGTGTGACAAAACGGTTAGTGACATTACAGGATGGTGCTGGATGACCATGTTACGCAATGATATTTGGGTTGCAGGGGGTGCTGGAGCCTATCCCAGCTGACTGTGGGCCAGAGGCAAGGGACACCCCGATTCGGTGAAGAGGCGATCACAGGGTACAAGGAGACGGACAATCATCCACAATAACCCAGCCTTCCATGCATTTTTTAGGGAATGTGGGAGGAAACCGGAGTACCCGGAGGAAACCCACACAGGCCCTGGCCAAACATGCAAACTACACACAGGTGGACGTGACCTGGATTTTCTCCTAGGACCCCAGAGCTGTGAGGCCAATGTGCTAACCTCTTGTGCCACCAGGCTTCCATTCCTAACTTGACATGATGCTGATCTTCGGCATCAATAAAGTTTGACGTGTTTTATAACACATTGTTCCATCTTGATTATATTACCAGGTCAAACTTCGTTACTTGCAGTTCCCATGCTAAACCTCGGATTTTTCTTACGGACATTTTCGCCAAGAAAAGCTCAGCATCCTTCGCATCAAACCGACATACATTTCCTCTTCTGGCAGCTGCTTACTTTGCAAAAAAAAATCACTTACCGACTAATAATGGCTCTCTCTCATACACTCACACACTCACACACACACACACAGGCAGGCAGGCAGTCATTAGAGCCTGCAGTGTTGGAGCGCCGCACGCTGTGTGTTCAAAGGCTTTCCAGGCTGAACAACGCGCACGCTGGCAGTTGCATAACCATGAAAGCGGACGTCCACGCTTTCGGAAGTGGGACGCTCGCTGAGAGATTGGCTGACGGAAGCGCCGTCCTCAGGATTAGGGCCTGTGTTTGCATTTGTCTGATGCTCATTAGCCGGCAGATAAAAGCGCGAGAGGTGATTCCTCCCCCCCGTGGAAGCGCGGTGGCACCTCCCGCTCACTTCTCTCCCTGTCTGCTATTTGTGTGGTGGATCGATTGGCTCGCTGCGATGCCGAGGAGCTTCGCGGGAGCACTCTCTCTATGCCCTTGTCTGGAGAACAATCTTTTTTTTCCGGGTCTATTGTTGATTTCAGTTTATCTGTGCTAGATGCCCACGTGGGAAGGCTAGTAGGTTTTATGGTCTGTTCAAAGCCACTTGGTTTTGACGGAAGCATTTCACAAAATACAGTTTTTTGTTCACACAGTCCAAGAGTTTCCGGTTCTGGCGACATAAATAGAAGTAATGTATTGTCTTTAATCTCATAATTGTACAACTTCTGCATCTTTTTCTCCTCTCAATACTACTTTATTAATTCATATTCTGAACCGCTTATCCTCACAAGGGTTGAGGGGGGCAGGTAAAACATTGTCATGGTGCCCAGCCAATTCTAAGGCAGAAGGAGAAGGACAACCATTCATGTCCACTCTCATACTTCAGAGCAATGGAGAGAGTATCACACCAGCCTACCAAAGATGTATTGTAGATGTGGTAGAAAGCCGGAGTACCCATAGAATATGCAAACTTAACACCGTGGATGTTGAGGAAAGTTAGGGCAAGTGAAGTCACGTGAATTTCAGCCGCTTCCTGGTGGTCAAAATCTATTTTTAGAAAGAACTCAGCCATCTTTACTACAGTTGGAAAATGACACGACATCACAAGGTGATGCCTATCTGTTCAAACTAGCACGCTGATGCCTAGCAGCCTTTATACGCCGTTATATAGACTTTGGATTCAAACTCATCTTGTTAGTAGCATCTTTCATGCAGAGATATTGACACAACGAACAACATCACAACTGACTTTTCATGGTGAAGGACATTAAGACTGGGACTTCTGCCATCAAACGAACGCACGACCAATTCGGTTATATAAGTTACCGCAAAAAAAACGTATTTTAACAGCATGCCGTTCTACTTTTCAAACTTTCCCCCGTAGTGCCGTTCAATTAGAGGTGCCATTCAGTTAGAGGGTGCCGCTCTATTTTTTGACAAGCTGGTCAGAATTTTCAGAAGATGTGGTAAATTTTATTGATGAATAGAGAAACCAGGTAACGTATATATATCTATTTAACAAAAGGCACAAATACAAGGTGATTACTGCTAAGTCATGACAAATTCACTAGTGAAAATGAAGTGACACTGTTGTAGCCATCGTCCTCATCTGGCAATCCTTCGAGCCGTCAAGAGTGGTTGGTGCAGACTTTTGGCCTTGGGGCGTTCCAATAGACCTCAATAGACATTTTGTGCACCCTATTGGAATCACGCCCATATCATATAGAGCTTCTTCAATTGCTTCTTGGTGGCATCGCTAACGGCACAACCGTATGAATCCCAGACAAGAAAGCGCTTGCCATCCCACCACCTTCTCAGGTAGAGAAAAACCTCTATTTTACCAGCATGCCACTCTATTTTTCAAAATGTTCCCATAGTGCCGTTCAATTAGAGGGTGCCGTTCTAGTTTTCAATTCTTCTACCAAGGTGCCGTTTTATTCGAAGTGCCGTTCAAATAGAGGTTTTACGTTAAGCATTGGGACATAGTGAGGTTCATAAAATGAGGTTTAAAGATTAGGTTAAGGTTTTAAGCTACAGGGTTTGAAGACTCGTTTAGGGTTCAAAGGGTATGTAACAGTAGGTTTTGAGATTTCAAGTCAAGTTTCAAAATATTTTTAATGTTTAACGGGAAGGTTTTCAAGTCCCTGATCCGGTTTCAAACAAAGATTTAGTGTTTCAGTTTTTTTTAAAGAGTGCCTCATGGTGTAGAGGTTCACTCGCCTGGCTTTGGTGGGGTAGGATTTTTTTATTGGGAAATTAGTTTTAACATTTTCATATATTTTCATTTGTTTTGTTCTCAATGTATTGTATTGAAGAAATATTTCAAATATTCTTATTTGCTCTAGATTTTGAGTGGTTTTGGTTTTTAAACAGCCCAGAATAGGGTGTGCTTAATATCTTCCTCTAGATTTATTATAATATAGCAACATATTTATCTAATCTCAGAAATTTAATCTTGGGCGACCCTGAGCCGCTACCTGGCGGGTCCTGGCTTGGGTCCTGGCCCGGCAGCTGTTCCCGGTGAGCTCTGACGACGTCTAAGGTACAGATGGTCTGCCGGCAGGAGGGGAGAGAAGGGTTAGTGGACACCTGGGAAACCGTCCAATGAGAGCGCAGACGTGGTAGGGGATTTTGCCACAGGTCTGGTCGCGAGGTTAGCCAAGCATTATGGCAACTAATGAATGCTGGGTGGTTGTGCGATGTAAACAGGTGTGGGTGTTTGTAAAAGGATACAAATTTCTCCCTGGAGTGTCCAACTTTGTTTTTGAGCTGACCTGCTGGTATTGTTGGAGGAGATGCATCGTCATAGAGACAAGAAAACACACGCTGGGATGTATTTGTGTAGTTTTGGGAACTCACCTGTCATGCACACACAGTCAAAAGATTAATGGATTATTAACAAGACAAATTTGAATGGCATGTTTTCTGTGTATTTTTCCTAAATGGCTTTTTTGAGACTTTGCTGCAAATTTCATGTTGCTTAGTTAGCACACCTTAGGGAGTTTAATTTTAAAATGCATCTCAGGGACAAGGATCCCTTAAAATGATCCCTATAATGTACACTTGAAGGCAAAATCGCTGACATTCTGCATCTTTTAAAATGCTGCTTATTTAGACATTTTTGTGGGTGTACTTTAACCGACATACCTATTAAATTGCCACCCTCACAATGTAATATTCAGAAGAAAATTCATAGGATTAAAACAAAATTAAAATCCCCTAACTATTACAGCGTTAAAATCATAAAATGCTGCTTATTTAGACATTTTTGTGGGTGTACATTAACCGACATACCTACTAAATTGCCACCCTCACAATGTAATATTCAGAAGAAAATTCATAGGATTATAACAAAATTAAAATCCCTAACTATTACAAGGTTAAAATTTAAAATATGTTGAACATTAAATGATAGATCATACAAAAAAAGATTAAAATTGTGAGCACACCATTTTTTCCATAATTTAATAAGGAGATTTAAGTCATATTTGGAGAAAAGTTGTTAAAGTATGCAATTAAAAACATGACATTACGTATTTACTTTTGCATCACTCGAACCGGAAGTTGTTCGGGGCCTTCAGACATGAACTTTTCATGACATGAGGTCAGTGTGAAACATTTATTTTGGAATAATTTTGGAGGTTTTTGTGATTCCTGCTGATAAAACTTTGATGACAACGACTATTGTTAACTGAGGCGACATAGTTTCAAATTAAAAGATTTTCAGATGGTGGCATCCCTTGAGATTATTTCAATGCAAAAACTGCTCAAAACAAGTTGGGAAACACTGGCTTAGTGGCATGGCTTCGAGGGCTGAATATTAAAACACATCCCCGGAGACAAGGTTCCCTGTAAAAGATGCCTAAAATGTCTACTTTATAAAAACAATGGCAGCCATTTGGTGTCTTTTAAAACATTTCCTCTTACTTGGCTCCACTCGTGAGAGACATAACTATCAAGTTTGATGTAGCTACGTAAAACTGGCTTCGGGTGTTGAATTTTATAATGCATGCCAAGAGGTAAGCACATATCTCTGCACATAATGCCTAAAATTTCAACTTTAAAGCAACTTTTTTTCTTTTGGTCCACTCATGATTGATGTAACTACCAAATTTCATGTTGCTATGCAAAACTGGCTTCAGGGGATAAATATATTTTTTTTAAAAATCACATGATATGGATGTTTATGATGCCCGAAATACACGTAGTTTGCATATTCTCTCCTTGTGCCCCGTAATTGGCTGACGACCGATTCAGGGTATCCCCTGCCTCTGGCGCGAAGTCAGTTGGGATGGGTTCCAGCACCCTCATGATCCTTGTGAGGATAAAGCGGTTCAGAACATGAATGAATGAATGAATAAAGAAATATATTCCTACTACATTGTTTTGTGAAACCTAAGCTAAGTTTTTTTGGGGAGTTGGATTGGAACCTTTTAGTTTTAGCTATTTTAGGAGGATATCTATGTGTGCAGGTGCCAGTTACTTTGCATAATTCTTATATAACTTAACAAAGAATAAATATAAACCCATTTTAATTATTCATTTTCACCAGGAAAAACAATACTAAAGCACAACATTCACAAATACATATACATCTTGAAATTCAAAAACAAATCAGTGACCAATATAACCACCTTGCCATGGATTCTGTGTTTTGAACTGTTCACAATCAACATTGACATCAACCCAGAAACCAGAGCCTTACAGACAATGTTCAGAGAGGTATAATGTTTTCCCTCCTTGTAAATCTCACATTTGATGAGGGACCACATATTCTCTATGGCGTTCAGATCAGGTGAACATGTCATGAGTTTTTTTTTCTTCTCTACTTTTTGGAGTATTGTCCGACATGAAAAACAAGATTTTCTTGAAGGATGCAGATTTTTTCCTATACCAATGCTTGAAGAAGGTGTTTTGCAGAAATGGGCATTAGGACTGGGAGTTGAGCTTGACTCCATCCTCAACCTGACCTGGCCCTCTCTTCCCTTTACCAATTCCCCCCCTTGAGCCCATCCATTTGGCCCATGGAGACCCTCATCAGTCCATAAAACCATCGAAAAATCAGTATTGAGATATTTCTTGGCACAGTTTGGATGTTAGTGCTCGAGTGTCTTTTTCAGTGGTTGTCATTTTTCAAAATTCCTTACCTTGGCCACGTCTTTGAGTAGTGCACACCTTGTGCTTTTGGACATTCCAGTGATGTTTCAACTCTGAAATATGGCAAAACTGGTGGCAAGTAGCTTCCTGGGAGCTGCATGTACGCTTGACTATTCTCAATTCATGGAAAGTTATTTTGCGCCTTGCTTTTTCCACATGCTTCTTCTGACCCTGTTGATTATTTTGAACGAAACTCTTGATTGTTCGATGATCATGCTACAGCAACTTGGCAAGAGTGCTGCATCCCTTTGCAAGATATCTCACTTTTTTTGGACTTTTCAAAGCCTGTCAAGTCCCTCTTCTGATTCATTTTGTCAACTATACACACCTGATATATGGTGTTGGTGTCATCAAACCACAACCCTTCTTATTACAGAGATACAAATCACATGATAAGGTTAATTGGTAGCAGCTCGGAGTAAGACAACGTGCATTATGAGAATAATGTGGATAAATTTTGTCTAATAATTCTGCACTCCCTGTAATTACCGAGTTTCATGTTGAGAAATAAAACTGGCTTTAGGGTCTTAGATTAAAAAAAAACACAATACCACAAAGTGGGTGGCCCTGTGGACAAGGTGTTAGCACATCGGCCTCGCAGTTTGGAGATCGAGAGCTCGATCCCATGTCCTGGCTAAAAAGGCAGTGCTTTGGTCGCAACTTTACTTCCTGTGTCAAAATAAAAGCTGTCCCCAGCTGCCACTCCTTCAGTGCAATTAAAACCTTGTCAGTAGCAATTAAAACGGGCGTCGGCTGATGGATTAGTGCAGGCTTAAACGTGTGCGCCGGTCACATAGCGCCAATTAAACGCTGCACTAGCTAATTAAGGAGCGGCTCAGGGCGGACTTGCGCTCTTAAACCAATATTGGGGGAAAAAAGCTACTCAAGCGTTTCCCGTAGTTCAACTGATGACAGTGACGGCGGTTCGCTCGGGATTAGCGAACATTAGCGCTAATAGGGCTAAGCTCTTCATGAACTTAAACAAAGTCATGTTAGACTTTAATTTTGCAAATGCCATGTGAAAGTCAGTATTGCATTTCTATCATCCAAAACTTATTTCCTTCCAAAAACACAATTTTATGGAGAGAAAAAGATTTAAACACCATTTATTTCCTGACGCACATTCAACGGATTGACTATCTTTATCATGGTTAAACAGCTGCAAAATACAAAATATCAAAATTCCCCATTGGTGGAAATTTCCCAAAATAAAGAGGAAAGCCACTTAAAATCAACAGTTACCCTGAAGTGCCCTAAATTCAATTGGAAATGACTTAAATTCCAAAAAAGGGACCCAGAAATTGTTCCAAAATCAACAAGAAGTCCCCAAAAATAAATAGTCTTCGGAAATCAACAAGACTTGACTCGAAAGGAACATATATGACCAAGAAATGTCCCAGAAGCCTCAGCAAGTAATGCAGAATTGCCCCAAAATTAACAGGAAGTATTTTTGTGATGTGTAGTTGGGGTTTTGCGGTGGATGTAGGCGCGTTCACTTCCTGTGTGTGCTCTGTGTGATTATTGTATGCATTTCTTCCCTTGCTTGGTGTGATCAGGTATGTGTATTTTGTAATCAACCCCTGTCCGTCTATTTAAATCTTGTGTGTTTGAGTCTTTGTTGGATTGTCTGCTTAATACTGTTCTACGTTGCTACACTATATTCCTCGTGTTCATGTCTTCTCATCAGCTTTAGTTTTGTAATTTGATTCCAAGAGTTCTTGTTATTTTCTGAAGATCCTATCTTAGTTATTAAAGGTTTTGTTAGACCACTCCACTTCCACCTCTTTGATTGCTTCCCCGCATTTGGGTCCTTCCACGTTCCACGCTCGACGCTGCCGCACTTATGTGACAGTTTTGTACTTTTATGGTGCCTTCCCCCAAGGTGGCCTTAAAAAGCACTTTCGAAAGTCATAAATCTCTTTGTAAAGCAGCAATAGTTCTCATGACCACAATCCCCCACAATGCACCTGTTGCCTCCTCACAGCTGCCACCTTTGGCACGCTTTCGAAGCAGCAGGCGTGTGTTTGACCTTTTTTTCCCTCTATGTGAAGTAGAGCAAATGATAGCTGGCCGCTCAGAACCCGATGCATCCTCCCGCTCGCCCGCCAATTATCCGCTTCGCCGGTATCCCTTCGGCCGAGGCTGGCAGCGCCGAAAGCAGGGCCGCGTCAGAGCGCATGCCTCGCTACTCGCCCGCCGGGTGAACCCTCTGACCCGCCAGCCAATTAGGAGAGGTGACACGCCTTTGACGTACGGTGTTTCATGTGGGCGAGGGCAGTGGTTCAAAGCCAGGAGTTAACTAATACATTTTGGGCTGGTCCCTTAAGGGATTGCCACAAAGAATCAACTTTTTCCACTTGACCCTGTCCTTTGCATCATTCTCCACCACCATCCGTTTTCATGTTTTCTCCCTCACTATATCTTCACATGTATCTTCTCTTACATCAACATCTACCCCGCTTCCCTGATATTTCCACCCATGTCAAAACCATTCATGTCAGAATTATTTGACTAATTTGTTGGATTAGGCAAAAGTAAAGGGTTAGGGTTATGTGACAAATCTGTATGGATAAAAGAAAATAAATGAGTCCATGTATCGTTTCATCCATTTTCCGTATTTACAATCATACCGCCACCAAAATCAACACAACTCGGCACCAGAAAAGGAATGAATGATGAAATATCATCAAGTGACCCCCAAATGCTCCAAAATTAACAAGAAATGACCTTGTGTTAAATGTTAAATGTCCAAAAATGAACAGCAAGTGAAAATATATCAAGAGGAAGTGGGACACAAATGCTTTAAATTCAGGAGTGGACTGATATCAATAGGAAAGTGACCTGTTACGATCTTGAGATCAACAGGAAGTCACCCAGTGTAATTAGGAAGTGAGCACCCCAAAATGTCATTAAATGAACTGGGACCTGACCAGACCTGACCTGATGCCAATAGGACCCGTGAAAACCCAAATCAACATGAAGTGAATGGAAAAAAAACAACGGGAGATGACCCAAAATTAAGAGCAAGTCCTGGAAACTTTCAAGAAAGACAAGAAAGTGAGCCAGCATTAAGAGAAAGTTACTCAATGAGTGTCCAGAAATCAACAGGGATTGCCTGAAACCAGAAGGAAGTGACCTGTAAAGCCCAAAATCAATAGGTTAGCTACCCAATATGAATAGTGAGTGATCAGCAAATGTCTTTCATTTAATGGAAAGAGAGTGCAAATACCAAGTGACCCTAAAATGCCCCGAAATTAACAGCAAGTAACCTTATGCCAATATAAATTTATCAGAAAGTAACCCGGAATGGGCCAGAAGTGCCCTATTGTCAATAGAAAGATATATGCAGAGATCCCAAAAACAACAAGTGACTGAAAACCAGCAGTGCACCTGGGAAATTTCCCAATATTAACCAAAAAGTCAGCCACTGTGGACAGATAATAACCCAGTAGTGCTCTGAAAAATACTTGAAGTGACCTGACTTCAAAAGGAAGTGAACTGTAAAGCCCCAAAGATCAACAAAATGTGATGGATACATTTCCCAATATGAGCATGTAGTGACCTCTATATTCTTCCATTAGTAAGGGATTTTTTAAACAAAAAAAATAACTCACATTAGTGTCATTGTATCATTTCCCATTGTTTGTCATTCCAGACATTCAAAAGGTTCATTCTGGGCTATATATATATAGCCATCCCTGATTGGGCGCCAGCATCTTTGCCCGACAGGATTTGGATTACGGGCAGTGGGGATGCGTCGGGACAAAACAAAAAAAGACAGCATCTAATCCGCAGTGACCCTCGGCTAATCCACTTATTTGCCGCGTATTAGCACTACGATCCTTCCCCAGTTAATAAGGTTTTCCGCCCAAAGGGTTTCCGATGTAGCAGGTCCTCCAAACAAACATGTCGGATGAACTCGATTATGTTGTCACGCTGACGGATAAGAGCGGGGATCCCCCAAACTGTCCTGGGGACATAGGTAAGAGCTACCGAGTTTTGCATGGTCAAACGTTTTTTAACACAAGTCATGAATCAAAATACATTTAAATAATTGGTACTGATAGTCTTCCAGTCAGGGTTTGGCTTGGGTTATCAGTCATGTATTTTTTGTTTTTAAGTTTAATTTTTTGGGGTACCAATGCAAAATTCCTAAAACATTCACAAAGGTGTCACCAACAGAAACAATTTATAGTACAATAAATGAATAACAGTAATTTGTGAGTAAAAAGTGAATAAACAACTGAAAAAAACCCGTAATAATTTAATGAAAAAGACTGGCATATGAACAAGAATTAAATAAATATGTAAAAAAAATAATTAGCCAAAAAAGTGTGTTGTGTTGACATTCAGTGCCATTTTTTAGTGATAGATATCCATTCCATTAGTCCTGATATACATCTTAGTCAATTTTGCCTTTTCAGTCTAATTGATCGCCTTCAATAGCATTGAGCGAGCTAAACTTAATTGTTTCGGAAAAGGGTTTAGCATGTGTGGGTGAAATTAGCCTGTGAATTAATGTCTTCACTCATTCACTCTCTAATTTTGGGTTAATTTGGCATTTTCAACATTGAACATGTTGACGGTGAAAGCTTTCATAGTCATTTTCCGTGGCGTGACTTGGCAAGGGAGGAAGAACAACGAGTTACAGTAGGCAGAGGATCCTTGGGATTAGCCGCAGAAGGGCAGGTAATCCCGGGCAAGGAGGTCGCTAGTCCACACGCAACTAATTACTACGAGATTTGTCCGACAAGCTTCTTACGAGGAAAGACAAGATAAACGTGTGGTGTATTTCCAACGAATGAGGAATAATCCTCGTGTACTGCAATTGCCATATATAGGCATTTATATTTTACTCTAAATTCCATATTATTGCACACTAGGAGACCCAGATTTAATTAAATTTAAGAAGAAAAAAACAAGCATAGTGAATAGAAATGTATCTTCTACAATACTTACCTGTGTCACCGTGAACTGACCAATAAGAACCCCTAAAATTGACTAACCCAAATGCTAGAGTTTTAACAGGAACACTCGCGTTAATATTTAAAGATTTCGGATTTACCAAAATTCAGCTATTTGATGCTATTTTAATCCTTAATCATTATCTTGTTCAGTGTTAAAGCTAACACTTCTAATTTACCGTATTTTCTAAGTTATAAGCTATATGTGTCAAAAAAAAAGACTGAATCCAGGGTATGGCTTAAATGCGCACAAATATGCACAACACTGCAAGGTGATAAAGAAGAAACACCAAAACGCAAGAAAATGGGGCCAATATGGTAATTTATTTCAAAATAGAGAAAGGGTAAACAGATAAAATGCGAAACAAAAATCAAACTATGTCTTGCGTAAAACGTGAAAAACCGCACTTACTTGGGCCTGCCATTTCATCTTACCTAGTTAAACATACTCTGATTGGCCAGACGTGAGTAGCCTATATGTGTTCCTAGTCTTTACCAGGTCAGCACACCCCAGTAGTTGTTAAGGCTGATCGAAGAAATACCACAAGTGATGACTTTTCTCAAGATTTTCCCTTCAAAGTTACACAATTGTACTCCCTATTTAAAACAATAATTATGGAGGTGAAAATGGGGAATCAGTGGGCGGCTAAAATGCAAGAAATTGTGAAATTGAATGATTTTAAGGCAGTTTCATGTTTACGGCTTATACGTGGAGGCGGCTTATATGCGAGGACGTACGGTAATGCTTTTCATTTTCCACGTTTGCGATCACCTCATGAGACAACACTTCTTCCTTTCCATTAGATATTTCCTCCTCCTCCTCGTTTTTCAAGTGTGCAGATATTGGATTCTAAAATGTTTGAGCATTTGGTGCAATCGATTCTCACACTTCAGTCGCCGGTTCGGCCTTCGAGTGTTTTCATCAAATGTATCATGCAGAGAATCCCTTTATTTCTTTATTTGGAGAGCAAAAAAAAAAGAACAACTAAAATGTTTATAAAAATGTCCAATTTTATCAATATATTTTATAAAGAATGAATACAAAAGGTCTGGTATGACAACATTTTGCTGGATTTTTAAGGTCTGAGAAACCTAAAACCAATATCAATCGTCATCAAAATGTCAGAAGAGTTTGTTGATAACGTGCCTACTGTAAATTTGATTAAATATCCATAACAATTGATTTGTATTTGATATTTTTTGAACGAGTACCAATGAGAGTTTCATTTAAGTAAATATTGGACAATAGCAATTAATTCAGGCGGCCCAGTGGTCCATTGTTTACTCCGTTGACCTGACACTTGTGGGTTCATGGGTTTGATCCTAGTTTGGTCCTCACTGTGTTGAGTTTGCATTTGCTCCCTGGGCTTGTTTGGGCTTTTTTCCTGGTACTCCGGTTTCCTTCTCCCACATCCCAAAAACATGTGGCGGATCCTGGTTGTACACGCTAAATTGTCTCTAGGTATGAGTGTGATATTGAATGGTTGACCATCTCCGATTGGTGGGCAACCAATTCAGGGTTTCCCCCGCCTGGTGTCTGTAGTTAGTTTGGATAGGCAATAATATTAGAATTTAACGAGATATTAAACATTTAAAATGATTAAATATATTGATGAAAAGTAATGAATAATTATTTAAAAATAATAAATACATGATTATTAAACTAATAAGTGATAGCAAATTAAGATTACATTAATGTTAGGTAAAAATAAATAGGCATGGGATGATGATTTTGTGTTATGTTTTTGTCGCTTGATTTTTTTCATGACAAACATTTGACATAAGACCTTCCCTTTTTATTATTATTAGTTTTTAATATAAGTCCATATGAAGACTAGGAAGACTCATGATCATTCTTACCAGATTGAGAAAATGTTGATATATAAGCAGTTCTGGCCGAAAGCAGGTAATATACACCAATACAAAAAAATTAATTTTGGATATAAGCAAAAAAATGGCAAGAACGCTGAGCTAGTCAATGCTCTTTTAGGGTTTATTTGTGTAAAATCATGTCACTCCATTTACAGGCTTCACCTTTATTTGATCTTTAAATGGTTAGCGTACTCTTTTTGGCTTTTTCAAATGTCTAAATCAGAAACACGTGTGGCCCCATGTCATCTCAAAGACCCCCGGAAAGACCGCACCGGAGTTCAAAAGACTCAAATAGAGAGATCCGGGACAAACGGGGTCCATGTGGTTTCCAATTGCCGTGGCCGAGCAGGTCTTCCGTCCCGATTGGATTATCCCGTCATCTGCGTCGCCTGATCCATCCGTCCTCAGCATGCTGCTACGCCGATTCCCTGATCCCTAAGCAGATTTGACAGACAATAGCATTAAATAGCATTACGACCACAGCACATGGCTTACATTAACGCGGGGGATGGGACAGGAGACAGGTAGGGGTGCTAGAAACAGTTGTCTCATGCACGCTTGATGCAAATTACAAGCCAGTTCTTGATCTTGTGACCATGTCCAGGGTTTTTTTTTTCCAGAAGATGAGCAGAGAGTAAATCTTTTGTGTTTTCCATCACTAAACATATTTTATTTGTTATATCTATCAAAATTAGACCCCCAAGAACAAGCCTCATTCACAAAGTCAAAAATAATTCAGCCATCTTGCTTTGAAGCAGCCATTTTGTACATTTTCAAAGTCAACTGCAGTATATTGACTTCAACAAACCTTTAAAAAGGAAAAAGTCATCGATGCTATAGCTGAAAAGTCACAAGATTTCTGCAGCCATTTTGGTCATTAATCCAAGCTAAGTCTACTAAATATTACTTCAATATTCAGTCTCTGAAGCCAGTTTAACTTATCAACTTGAAATTTGGTGTACTTGTTCAGCATGAGTGACCTTCAATAAAGTCTTAAAAGCCATGGCTAAACAGTGACACTTTGAATTTAAAGCAGCCATTTTGGCTATTGATCCATGTCTGGTCTATGAAAATAATATTTAGAACATTAAGCCCTTTAAGCGTGTTTTAGTTATCAATTTGGAATGTGGTATAAGTGTTCATTAGCAATAACCCTTCAAAAAAAGACTCAAGAAGCCATGCCCCAAAATATACATACAATATTCCTGCCTTTTTTGAAGCCACTTTGGCCGTCAATCTAAGTCTATTCTAGGAAAATAACAATATACTTCAAATCTAGTCCCTGTGCCTGCTTGACTTAGGAACTTTGACTTCAAGTCGGTATACATTTTCATCAGGAGTCGATCTAGAACAAGATCTCAAGTCTCAAAATGCACTTTTTATTTAAAGAAGCATTTTCCACCCTCCTACTCTAGTCTATGAAAAGAAATAAGTAGAAAAATGTCACCCGTGAATCCAGTTTGGCTTATCAACTTGAAATTTGGCGTACATGTTTCACGTGCGTTTGCTCACCTAAAAAAAACTCTAGAAGGTATTACCCAAAACATACAGGAAAACTGCCCTTTTACTTTGGACTAGGTGATCTAAAAATCTTGCATTATATGGCTTGCAGTTGTTACCCTAAATTCTACATTTACACTGTCCTCACATTCATTAATTTTCCATACCGGCCATCCTCGAAAGGGTTGCGGGGGTTGCTGGACCCTAACCCAAGAGACAGACTACCACTCACAATGCCAACGAGTGGGAATCGAACCCAGACAGGCTGCACTAAAGACAGGCAGAAGAACCACTACACCATCGGGTGGCACTGTCCTCATAACACGAATAAAAATGACACGTCAGTGACGCTTAGCAGCAGGAACGTCCATCATTCGACATCACCAAGGGCCACAGATCAGCATTGGCACTGGGGGGGACAAGGACAGAGCTAGGGGGGGCACACACTCGCAACCCGGAATGTATGTTGACACACATACGGAATGTCCCGGATGACGAGGTCACCTCCCCTGCAGCACGCCAACATTTTTCTTTTCTCGCAGGGTGACAAAGTCAGAATGGAGCAAGTTTCTGACTTCTCATCCTTGTGTTTCATTAAATAAGACATGTTTTATTAATTATTGTTGTATTGTGTTTGAAATTAGTTTTCCCATGAAAATTTTTAAATTTGACAGTATTAAGAAAAAATATTTTGGGAGCAAATGATTAACAGGAAAATAAAAAAAATAGTGATTTGCATCAAAATGTAAATATTTTCGACTGAGTACTTTTTTTTTTTTTTTTTTAAATTACAGCTGCTCTTTCTTTGGAAAAAATACATTAACATTCTTATTTTTTTGTCTATTTTTAATTGCTTTAGATACAAATATCCAACAGACGTTTTATTTTAAAACCAATATATTGTATTATGAAAAGAAATAAATCAATAAAACAATTCAGAATTTTTGATATTTGTAAATATAACAATTAATGGCTAGGTCTGTCGACCTGTCTGGAGTTTGACTGTTCTCCTGCTTGGGTTTTCTGAGGGTACTCTAGTTTCCTCCCACATTCCAAATAACCTACATGCTAGGCTGATTGGACACTCTAAATTGCCCCTTGTTACGGGTGTGATAGTGCATGGTTGTCCATCTCCTTTTGCCCTGCTGTTCACTGATTCAGGGTGTCATGTCGGCCTCTGTGAGCATTTTTTTTTCCTTTTTGTGTGTATTTTTGTGCGCGTTTGTTTGCTGGTGTATAGCTCACATTTATGACAGGAAGTCAATTTCCTATTTGCCGTTTGTTGTGGCGGCGATTGGTCCGCTCTGTAGTTGATTTGTCTCACTGAACGCCAATCAGATTTTTCCCCGATGATGGACCGATGCGCTGCTGTTATTATTTACAAATTGAACTCCATGTCGTATTTCATTACTCAAGGTGTTTTGCATCAGAATGAAAACCATTAATAAATGCTTGACTTTGGTGGGCTCATAGTACTAAGATTATTTGAAATATTTCTTCATAACTATAGACTATTAAAATAAACAAAAAGTTAACATGGCTGCTCTAATTTTGGAAAATAGATATCAACTTTCTTCCTGGTTTGGGCTATTCATAATACTTCAGTTTTTTTTTTTAAAAAAATTTCCAAACCACTTATCATCACAAGTTTTTCATAAAAACTGCTTTTATTTTTTACAATTTTATTTTTTGTGATTGCTGCCCAGCAGATGAGTGGGTAGCTTGCCAGCCTCACAGTTCTAGGCTCTTGGGTTCGGGCCCAGGTTGGTCGTTCTGTGCGTAGTTTGCATGTTCTTCCTGCTTGCGTGGGTTTTCTACAGGTACTCTAGGTTCCTCCCATATTCCAAGAACATGCATGGTAGGCTGTTTGAACACTCTAAATTGCCCCTGGGTAAGAGTTCGAGCATGAATGGTTGTGCGTCCTGTGATTGATTGGCCACCAATTCAGGGTCTCCTCCGCCTCGTGCCCCAAGTCAGCTGGGATAGGCTCCAGGACCCCCTGCGACCCTTCTAAGTATAAGCGGTTCAGTGAATGAATGAATGAAAAGGATGAAAAAGTGGTGAGTCGATCCGCCTCAGTTTTGAGACCAAGGTTTCAACCATCATGTGTGGATTTTGCATATTTTCCCGGGTTTATGTTGGTTTTCCTCCCACAAGCCTATGTATGGTAGGCTGATTGAACACTGAATTGCCACTAAATATGAATATGAATTTGAATAGTTGACCATCTCCTAATACCCGATGATTTGCCGTCCACCAATTCAGGGAGACCCCGCTACTCCCCAAAGTAATTTCAGCACCCCCAGTAACCTTTGTGCGAATCTGTCTTACAAAAAAATTAATGAGTTTTTTGTTGTACTTTTTTAATAACATTTTTGACTAAGAAAAAAAACTATTATACATTGATTTTTTTTCAATACATTTAGCTTTAATCTTTAGTTGGTTTTGAGTCACTGGCTTTTGTACTTTAATATTCACTAAAACAAGATCAATAAGACGTGACCTGTACATAGCCCAAAATCAACATAAGGTCACAAAAATGAACAAGAATTTAGCATAAATGACCCACAATGCACTCATTGGCTGCCATCGGCGGATGGTTGTTATTCTGATTATTAGTCTATTCTATTAACTCTAGCTAACTGAATATTGTAGAATTATTTCTTAACTAATGTATGTCATTATCATAAGCATTCTGTCGAAAATATGAGATTTCTACCTCTACTTATTAAGGTCACCTTAAATCACACTGCCATTTATGGCCAACATCTCCCCACTTACAAGCACACTTACTCGATATTCAATTCCCAGGTACCTGCACTTTGTCCAAAGTAACTCTTTTTGCCGATCAAATCACTTTTCTGTGCTTTCTGCGTACGCTTGTCAGCGTGTGTGTACTTGAAGGGTCAGGACAAAACGAGTGCTTGTTAAAGGCAGCGAGATGCAACGCCTGAAGCTGCTTTTTTTTTTAACCTCAAGATGGAGACGGTGCAAAAAAAAAGGAGAAAAAAAAAACAAAAGCTTCTTTTAAGACGAAGGAAGTCGTGGCGGCGGCGGCGGCGCTTCGGTTTGCACCTTCATTGTGCAGTGCACAATAGCACAAATCAAAAGGCGGCCAGGTCGCTGAATGCGCCGTGAAAAGACAGACTTTCTGAAAGATTATGTGGTGAAGCTTACACATGTGTCAGGGACATGGACTCTGGCAGACTGCTAAGATGCTAATGCTGACATTCAAATAAAGATAGAGAATTTCTGTTCTTTTCACAAGTTCATTCTTTTCATTATTATTATCATAAAGGTAAAATGGTTAAGAATGTTTAAATCAGTGGTCTCAAACCGGTCCTCAAAGGGCCGCAGTGGGTGCAGGTTTTCATTCCAACTCAACAAGGATGCCTTTTGCAAGTGCAATCAGTTAATTAGATTCAGGTGCTACTTATTTTAAAGACACCTGATTGGTTAAAAGGTCGGCACTGGATCGGTTGGAACAAAAACCAGGACCCACTGCGGCCCTATGTGGAACTGGTTTGAGACCACTGGTTTAAATAATGAAAAAGATACCTGCAATTGAAAGCGCTTGACATCTGATCCATTTAGACTTCATTTATAATTTAATCGATTAGGAAATACTGTCATTAATTATGATTGTCGGACCATAAAGAACCTTATTCAACCATTTTCTCTTTGGACCAAGAATTTAGCTTCTTTTGTTATATGTTTGATATTTTATCTTATTGCTGTTTTTGGCATTAATGTATGTAGCACTCTATAGGAAAAACAGCAATAGCTGTAATTGTTGTTGGTGGTTGTAGATGTCTTTTGTAATCACCGTAATGATGACATAATTGGCATTGATGTATCTAGAGATCTTTAGCATTGAGGCCATTTTTGCCATTGTTGGTTATAAATGGCTTTGGCATTGACAGTTATAGACGTCTTTAGCAATGGCAGCAATAACTCTTCTGGCATTGAAATGTATTGACACATTTAGCATTGACGGACGGGCACAGCTGTCTTTGGCACTTATATACATCTTTGGCACCAGAGAAGTAGGAGAAGGATGCTAGGGAGACGAAGAAAAAATAATTGAAAAATGAGAAGAGAAAACGTCTCCCGACAGCGAGACTCCATTTTTTGTCTTTTTCATGGCGCTAAAAGCCTCGCGCATTCACTCACCTTGTCTTTTTGTCTTTATTGTCAATGTTATGAACTGTGTGTCATTATTCCTCTGGAGTGTTTTTCTCTTTCCTATTTTTCTCCTCTGAATGACTCCTCATCACTGCTTTCCTCTTCATATTTCTGTTTCATTTTGAAAGCCTTATTATCATGGCCCCCTGCCTGCCTTGTTTTTAACCTAAACTCGGTGTAATTAGCAACAATATAGTATGTTGATTACGCGTGCCAATGACAAAATACCAACCTAATAGAAGATTCATTTCCCTGCATTAAACTCGAGTGGCCGCCATTAATGTATTTTAGCATCTTAAAGAGCGGCGACCATTTTGTGAAAATCTCCCCCGGGCTGCTTTCGCCGATTCGTCTATTTGCTTTAAGGCAATCTGCTTGTACCATGCAACGCTTATTAACATAGAGCAAATATTTGCCAGATTTCCTCAGTGGAGTGGAAGTGAGTGCAGTC
The DNA here is from genome assembly GCF_051989575.1 of Stigmatopora nigra. NCBI lineage: Eukaryota > Metazoa > Chordata > Actinopteri > Syngnathiformes > Syngnathidae > Stigmatopora > Stigmatopora nigra. Next base: position 2,868,403 of record NC_135521.1, read on the forward strand.
AGAAGATACTGTTAGTAATGAGGAACAACAATTTTGATTTCATATTTCAATCGCACTTTATTAGCATTGTTAAACAATTTGCCAACAAATAGCTTCAGGCACCAAAATTAAACCACACCAAAAAGTCGCTTCTGGCCAACATGTTACACTTACTGCATGTTTATTAGACTTTCTTTTTAGGTCTGATTCTGATTAACGTCTACACCAAATTTCAAGTTATTTAGTCAAACTGGTTCAATTTTCACGTTTTTGTGTTTTCGTAATTTGGACAGGACATTGGAAGAACTTCTGAAAGCCTACAACAGTGGTCTCAAACCGGTCTTCAAAGGGCCGCAGTGGGTGCAGGTTTTCATTGCAACTCAACAAGGATACCTTTTGCAAGTGCATTCAGTTAATTAGAGTCAGGTTATACTTATTTTAAAGACACCTGATTGGTTAAATTGTTGGCACTGGATCGGTTGGAACAAAAACCAGGACCCACCGCGGCCCTATGTGGAACCGGTTTGAGACCACTGGCCTACAAAATGACAGCTTGTCAAAAATAATAGATTGTTGGATAGATTTTTGGTGATATAAAGATGACATTTCATGTGGATTTTTGGGCATTTTTTCTTAAGACTTTTTGGTGAAATTGTGTTGAGCGGCTTCATTTTCAACAATTGTTCAGGATCATTTGTAAGTAGGAGAAAAAATACTCTAAAAATAGCAGCTTCGGAGAGCTGAAACTTTTTATAGGTTACTCCTGATGGACATAGTCACCAAATTTCAAGTTTTCAAAGTGTATCCCTTCTGTACCCATTGTTTTCAAGAAGTAATGACTGTGATTGACGTCCAAAACATTTCGACAGCATTCCTGCCAGTGAAAATCCACCCAAAACGCTGATCACTGTCAATAGCTGTGAATTAGTGACTTCTTTTTTAAGTCGGATGACAGGTTTCAAAGTAAATTTACAAAACAGAAAAACTTTATAGGGCGGCCCATATGTTGCGTGGTTAGCATGTCCGCCTCACAGTTCTGGGGTGATGGGTTCGAATGCAGGTTTGTCCTCCTGGGTGGAGTTTGTACGTTCTCCCCGGGCTTGCATGGGTTCACACCAGGTATTTCGGTTTCCTCCCACATCCCCAAAAGTGGATAAGTTCCAGCACCCCCCTTTTGAGGATAAGCAATTCAGTAAATGAATGAGTTAAAGAAAAACATTGAGTTGTCCTTTTAAATGGTCCCACTAGACTAACTACATCTAAAAATGCTATGCTAGCTATATTTCAATCTAAATTCTTGAAAGGTCCTGTTGTATTTTTTGTAATATTTGGTTTTGCGCTAGTTTGTTTAGGCGCCATTTTTTCATAGATGTTAGATTTTTGTCTCATGAATATTACTAAATGTATCTTTTTTTCAAAATTTTCTTACTGCTGTTTTTTCAAGACATTATTTGAAAATCCCTCCCACCTGTTTTTTGACTTTTTCCTTTTTTTTTGTATTTTTATTTTATATTTTTTTGCATGGATTGTGCTTTTTGTGCCCAGCGTGACCTGAATTGAGGTGTAAGACGTTGCGTGTCTATCCTCTCGCAGGTGCAGCATCGTCCAGCAGCAAGCTGGAGAGGGCAGCCGGACTAAAAAGACTTCCTTAAGACAAAAAAAGTCCCAAAGAACAGCCTTTTTCCCTCTTCTTCTTCTTATTCTTCTTCATGCTCCATTTTTAAAAAAAAATGTTGCGCTCCCCTGCCGTCCTTTATGAGGCCAAATGATTTTTGTGCTTTTTTTTTGGAAGGAAGAGAAAATATCCGCAACAAGACAGATTTCAAGTTTTTGGACTCCTTTGGACTGACTGGATTGTCTTTTGATTGTTGCTTTTTTTTCCCCTAAACCCTCATTTGGGTCTTACAAATTTATATTCTTTATTTCGGAAGTCAGGGTGAAAGATTCCAACAGCTCTTGGGGGACAGAATTCCTGACGAAAGTGAGAGCATTTTCTTTTTTTGAACGGCTTCCTTGAGAACTGTAAAACCACTGGCCTAAAAACACCAGAGCTTATTTTATCAAGAATTTGTAACATGATCTAATAAACCTCAAATAGCCTTCAAACACAATTAGAACAGGATGTCTGTGGCTACATGAATAAAAGCTTCAAGTGCAATTTTCAAGCCCTTAAAGATACTGTAAACTCAAAGTCAAAATGGATACATTGTTGGTGGATGGAAGAAAGTAAAGACATTGCTAACAACCCTGGAAAATGTATATGAATTTTACCAAATCACGAGGCTATGTAATAAGGATTTACAAAGGGAGAAAAACTGTTTTCCCTCTTAATGTTATGATTTCGTAGGCATCTCAATGCCGGCGGTCAAACATACTCCTAGGTTACTGTGGCCCGCTGCCCAGAGCCCAGAGCAAATTATGAAACTATCAAAATTATTAAATTCAACCTAAAATGCATTGCACTTGTCAGCTTTAACAATAGATGGAGCGAGCCACTTAAACAGTGATTTTCCACTACTTCAGGGGTCTAAAACCTGAGAGGTAGAAATTAATTTGTGCAACTGTACAATTTTTGCATTTTGTCTAAATAAACTTTTTAAAGAAAATTATCTAAATTATCAGTATGTAGTGTATATATTTATATATATACATATATATATATATATATATATATATATATATATATATATATATATATATATATATATATATATATATATATATATATATATATATATATATATATATATATATATATATATATATATATATATATATATATATATATATATATATATATATATATATATATATATATATATATATATATTATACACAATTTGTGCTGTGCAACACTTGCTAAAAAGAAAAATGGTTTATATGATAACTGTATAGCTTTAGGTTTGGAAAGGTTTGTTTGAATGAGGAAAAAAAAGGCATTATGATGTGCTATTTTTTCTTCTTTAAGAAATTTGCGTGGTATTGGATCGGGAGTCGGTCAGAAGATTCACGAAATCCGGTGACTCGCAATCAACTAGCATGCAAAAATATGTCAATGGGTCATCATTAATTGTGTTGATTGTACCCTTAACTCATTCACAAAAAAATGACAGATTTGTTACATGATTGGTTGGATTACATGAAAACAACAGTTTGTGTTAATTTTTCGCTTGGTTGAAACTAATGATTTCCTAATATACATTTAGCTATAATCTTGGAGTAGCTTTGTTTAACTTTGAAAGAAGAAAAGACGTCCTTTTAAATTGGGGACAAAACATTTGAAATTTAATACGTTTTCGAGGTATCTGATAAGGATTTGGTATCGGCAGATCCTCAAAATCTGATAACTCAGAATAACAGGCAAAAATTTGCTATCAGAACATATTTACCAGAAACTTCCAAATTTATATCAAACTCAACTGTCAAGCAATCTTAAACACGCTTAACATTACCTTTAAAACTTGAAACTGCAGACATCCTGTTAAAAAAGGGGGAAAAAGTACTTTATTATCACGAGATGTGTTGTGAGGTGTTCATAAAACAACATGATCGTTTGAATGCATTAGTATCTGTTCTCATATGTTTTAGCTTAAACTGCAGACACACCCATTAAAATACAATGGGGCTAATAAATATTTAGTCAACCACCAATCGTGCAAGTCATCCCACTTAAAAAGATTACAGCGACCTGTAATTGTCAACATGAGTAAACCTCAACCATGAGAGACAGAATGTAGGGAAAAAAACAGAAAATTACATAGTTTGATTTTTATAGAATTTATTTGCAAATCATGGTGGAAAATAAGTATTTGTTGGCAATAACGGAGGCCTAACTTCATAAGCTTTTCACACAATGTTCCTGGTATTTTGGCCTATTCCTCCCATGCAGATCTCCGCTAGAGCACTCATGTTTTGGGGCTACCGTTGGGCAACACAGACTTTTAACTCCCTCCACATATTTTCTATGGTGTTGAGATCTGAAGACTGGCTTTGTTGCCCTGGCGGTGTGTTTGGGAACATTGTCATGCTGAAAGACCCAGCCATGTCTCATCTTCAATGTCCTTGGAAGGAGATTTTCACTCAAAATCTCTCGCTACATGGCCCCATTCATTCTGTCCTGGTCGTCCTGGTCCCTTTGAAGAACAAACAGCCCCAAAGCATGATGTTTCCACCCCCATCCTTCACAGTGGGGATGGTGTTCTTCGGATGCAATTCAGTATTTTTCCTCCTCCAAACACGAGAACCTGTGTTTCTACCAAAAAGTTCTATTTTGGTTTCGTCTGACCATAACATTCCAGTCCTCTTTTGGATCATCCAAATGCTCTCTAGTGAACCACCGACAGGACTGTGTGTGCTGGCTTTAGCAGGGGCTCTTTATAGGTCATTCACTAGGTCCCCCCGTGTGGTTCTGGGGGTTTTGCTCACCATTCTTGTTATCATTCTGACCCCAATGGTTGAGATCTTGCATGGAGCCCCAGATCAAGGGAGATTATCAGTGGTTTTGTATGTCTTCCATTTTGTAATAATTGCTCCGACAGTTGATTTTATTTACACCAAGCATTTTACCTATTGCAGATTCAATCTTCACAGCCTGGTGCAGATTTACAATTTTGTCTCTGGTGTCTTTCGACAGCTCTTTTTGGTCTTGGCCATAGTGGAGTTTGGATTGTGAGAGACTAAGGTTGTGGACGGGTGTCTTTTATACCGACAATGAGTTAGGTCAGATGCTATTAATACAGGAAACGAGTGCAGACCTTGGTAACCCTCAGTAGAAGAAGTTAGACCTCCTTGACAGACAGAAATCTTGCTCTTATGTGACCAAATACTTATTTTCCACCCTAATTTGGAAATAAATTATTTAAAAATCAAACAATATGATTTTCTGTTTTTCTTTTGACATTCTGTCTCTCATGGTTGAGGTTTAACCATGTTGACAATTACAGGCCTCTGTAATCTTTGCAGGTAGGAGAATTTGCAGAATTGGTGGTTGACTAAATACCTATTTGCACCACTGTACTTCATACGCCTATGCTATACCATGTAGCTGATGTTAACCATGAAAAGTCAAATGAAATGGAGATGATGTACAGTCCATTCATTCATTAATATCCTGAACCACTTAATCCTCACAAGGCCCCCGGGGTTTGCTGGAGCCTATCCCAAATAACTTTGGGCATAAGTCGGGGTACACCCTGAATTAGTGGCCAGCCGAATGCTGGGCACGATGAGATGGACAACCATCCACGCTCACACACATACCAAGGGGCAATTTAGAGTGGGAGGAAACCGGAGTACCCGGAGAAAACCCACGCAGGCCCGGGGAGAACATGCAAACCCAACACTGGTGGACAGACCTTGATTCAAACCCAGTACCCTCGAACTTTGAGGCCGATGTGCTAACCCCTAACCCTCAGCCGCCGGGCCGCCCCCAATTGGACTGTTTTTCTTTTTTTAATAGTTTTCACATGAGGTCTTATTTGCAAATTTGTGTCAATCAAGCCATTGAAACTATAAATATTAAGCAATCATTTACCTGCGTGTAAATGAAAGCTAAATACCAAATAGAAAAGTGTTGCCGTGTAACGGGAAAGCATAATATACTCATTTTAAGCGCCGCCCTTCATGCAAGTTGTCAATCAAGCATTCTTGTCGTCGTTGCCTAATAGCCGAATGGAATATTTATTGCGCGTGTCACAGTGATTGGTATGTGTGTGCGTGTGTGTTATGGGAAGTTAGTCATGACTAGGGCAGTGTAGCAGGAAGTTGTTCCTGTGAATGTATTTATGATAATATGATTTGTATTCACTGGTTTTTAAGACAATAAAGATGTGTTGAGCTTACATTGTGTTGATGTACTCATTTTTCCGTTCTGGGTATCCTCACAAGGGTTGAGGGGGATCTGGAGCATTTCCCAGCCAACTATGGCCGGTAGATGGGGAAAGCTGTGAATTGGTTTCCAGACAATCACAGAGGTTGATTCATTTAATATGAAATTCAGGAGACATATGTATGAAGACCCACAACAAATGTTTTTGCCCACTCCATCCAGTTATTTCATTCATGTATCCTCCATACCGCACATCCTCAACAGGGTTGCGGTGGTCGCTGGATCCTAACCCAGCTGATTTTGGGCAAAAATAAGACTATACACCATAGACTAGTCGCCAGTCAGCCGTAGGGCACACACAGAGAGACAAATGAACAATTGCACTCATAATCACACTGCCACCAATGGGATTTGAACCCACACTATCCCACAGCAAGGTCAGGCGAGGGAACCTCTACACCACGAGGCAGTTTGCTTAAAAAATGCAGGCCTCACAGCTAGTATAACTTAGACCATCCGACTAAATGTCATGTCCTATCATGAGTTGACCAACAAACGATTTATCAATGAGTCTTTCCTGAAAACTTAATGAAAATCTAATGGAAATGTTTCTTGGAAGTTACCATTTTAGGATTGGTCAATTCAATCCACCCAACCATTATGACTTAGATAGAACATACAATATTGGTAGGATAGTCTATCATGAGTCAACTCACAAAAAAAATCCTCAAGAAGGCATACCTGAAAATTTTACAGAAATCTATCTTGTTATTTGGAAGTGACCCATTATGGTCGTGGGCTCAAGGCCCGGAAGCAGTCAAAAGAACAATTCTAATGGTGGGGGATTTCTCTTTATTGCAACGTACCGCGACAAAACCAAAGTACGATAGAGCAGCGTAGGCTAGTCCGTGAACGTCGCGGCGTAGGGACAGAGAGCAATGAGGTCCGAAGGATAATCCAAGGAGAAGGTACAAGATCTATGAGCGAAAATGTTGTCTAGGCAAAACAATCATTTAGAGATCAGGCCGCGAGAAGCGGAAGTAATGCGAGAAGATAGTGACAATGAACTGATAGAGACGATCCAGTAACGTGGTGAAGCTTTTGCTGGCTTGAGTAGGCTAGTGATGGTGATTAGTCAAACCTGGTACTGCTCCACCTGTCTGGTGCTAGTCCAGCGATTGGGTGACATGCACGTCCCCCCCACTTGCCCAGCCCTGGGCTTGACATGACCACTTTAAGCTCATTATTTATGCAGGTTGTTGTAAAAGTATTAAAAAAATTTAGTCCCCACACTTAGTGAAACTTAGTGACCTGATCATTTGTAGAAATGTATGTAGATGCCGACAAAAAGAAGTGATTTCCAAAATGCTAAGAGAAACATAAGAACAGTCATGCTCATAAATATATGAAAAAAAAATTCAGATTGGTTTGAAGTGTACCATACAAAATTAATTTAGTCATATCCCATACCTCATGCCCTTAAAAGGGCCTTATAGACTTTTTGGGGCAAATTTGAGTGGAATCAAAGGCACTTAGAATGCTGGCAAATCTGTTGCAACTTTCAAGTTGAGTGTGCATATTCAAATGCACTAGCTTTATTATCAACAGTACCATTAAGATTCATGAGGAGGATGAAATAAAACATTTATTTGAATTAAAAAAATGCCCCTACAGCTAAACCAATTCAACATTTCCTGCATTTTTTGAATTTATTCAATGTTATCCATCGGCATTATCCTACTAACTGTGTCATTTTAAGACTGCCGTGTCTCAAGACTTTTGCCCACAGCTGTGCATTTATCCACGTCAGAAGCATTTGGATTTTAATTGAGGTTTCGCTAATAATTAACATTCCGAGCTCACATTTTAATCTCATTTGGTTTCAGGCCTTTTTTTGGATCACGAACGTCGCATCGTGCTGCTTCCTATCACAATTCATGTTGAGTTATCTTCGCTGGCAAATCGCCAGCTAAAGATGCATTTTGTGCTTTCGTGTTGGAATGCGCGCGTGCGTGCATGTTCATACTTAGTGCTGCTGTTATATTTTAATTCAAGCTGAACAGCGGGCTTAATTACCGCCATGATAAACAACATCTTTCTCGTTCACTCGTCTTCAAAGTTCGGCCAGATGCACACTCATATGCACACGCAAGGAGTGTGTGTGCAGTGATTTAGCACATGTGAGTTCATGGCTCTTAATGAAAACTGAGGCCACAGTCCCAGAATCCCAACACTAATCACCATCCCGCTCTCTGGACACCACCCTTACCAAGACTCATAGTGTGTGTGTGTGTGTGTGTGTGTGTAGTATATATATAAATATAAAATATATATATATATATATGTATATATATATATTTCATATTTATATATATACTACACACACACACACTATGAGTCTATATATATATATATATATATATATATATATATATATATATATATATATATATATATATATATATATATATATATATATATATATATATATATATATATATATATATATATATATATATATATATATATATATATATATATATATATATATATAGATATAAATATATATATATATATATATAGATATAGATATAGATATAGATATAGAGATATATATATATATATATATAGATATAGATATATATATATATATATATATATATATATAGATATAGATATATATATATATATATATATATATATAGATATAGATATATATATAAATATATATATATATATATATAAATATATATATATATATATATATATATATATATATATATATATATATATATATAAATATATATATATATATATATAAATATATATATAAATATATATATATATATATATATATATATATATATATATATATATATATATATATATATATATATATATATATATATATATATATATATATATATATATATATATATATATATATATATATATATATATATATATATATATATATATATATATATATATATATATATATAAATATATATATATATATATATATATATATATATGCGTGTGTGTGTGCGCATAATCATTTTTACTTTGTGTGTGTACGTCAAGTGAAGCGAGAAAGACTTTTTTCCTTTTTTAACCTAGCAAAAAAATGTTTCATAAAATATCCCTCTGGAGACAAATTGACTTGGCAACATTAAATTTGGCAGAAATATCCAGCATGGATGACCCACAAATACGGCTCGAGAAGCCATGCAAGAAAAATCACAGGAAGTCAGCCATTTTGATTGTTTTTTTAACATTTGGCCATTTCTGCCAATTTAAAACATCAGGCCCCACATTCGGTTAGACTTATCAAGATGAAATTTGGTAGATATGAGGGACTCTTGAGGACGGGACTTAGCCACCCCTGGGGTACAGAATTAAAAAAAAATAATGAATCAACGAATGTAAAAATGAATGAATCAACGAATGAAAAAATGAATGAATCAACGAATGTAAAAATGAATGAATCAACGAATGTAAAAATGAATGAATCAACGAATGAAAAAATGAATGAACCAACGAATGAATGAATCAACGAATGAATGACTGAATGAATGAATCAACGAATGAATGACTGAATGAATGAATCAACGAATGAATGACTGAATGAATGAATCAACGAATTAATGACTGAATGAATGAATGACTGAATGAATGAATCAACGAATGTAAAAATGAATGAATCAACGAATGTAAAAATGAATGAACCAACGAATAAATGACTGAATGAATGAATCAATGAATGAATGAACAAACCAAAATGCACAGGAAATCTTCAATTTTACCATGCAGTTCCATTTTTTAATGACTTAAGTCGTAGTTTTCTTTCTTCTTTTTTTAACAAGAAAATACTTAGCAGCTACTTGCTCTCCTGTTTCGCCTTTGCTGTTAAACACTGCATAGCCGCTAAAGAGCATTCATTTCCCCCGGGCTTGGAATACTCTTTTAAAAGAAGAGGAAATGTTGGATTTCATCGCAGTCAAACGAAGTCTGGCGCGAGTGCTAATAAAACGCCGCAGCGCGCGTTACGACAGCAGATAAAGCTAACCAAGTGTTTAGCGGCCGCGCGTCACAAATTAACAGCATCGGGAGCGGAGCCGGCGTGTTTTGGCGCCGTGAATCAGGGAATAATGAGAGTTTATTAAGCGCTGGCCCCACTCAAAGTGGCAGCACGAATTGGACGTTAAAAAGCTCGCCGCTAATTTAATTTTCATTTTTACGAGCTGCTCACCGTCTGCATCCGCAAACGCTAAAGGGTCGTATTTGCACGCTGGATACCCGCGCCAGCCGGAATTTGACAGTAAATCATATTGAGATTTTCATTAGCTCTTTTCACACGTGCCATCAAAGCTGACCTGACTCATGCGAAATGTGTTAATGTGAGACGCTGAGGATGAGAGAACTGGTCATTTTAACTACGGTAGATGTCCAATCTGTATGAACTGGATTCTGGTTAGATTTGAGTGATGAACTGGAGAACAGAACAGGAGGGCGAAGGTTTCAGTTTGTCCCCAAAGGCAAGTTAGATTAATGGATGGATGGGCATCGTACACATTGATGGATTCTCAGAAAAATCTAGAACAATCATTCAGTATTTTTCTGCGATAGGAGCATCCCAGAAGGCGAAACTTGATGGATCATCTTATTATATTTTGACTAAGTCATGACAATTTAGCACCAGTCCTCCCAATTCAATTCATGAAAATGTCACCCCAAATTTGTGTGATTATTTTTGGCCATCATGCAACTATTTGGGCTACCAGTGACCATTTTGAGCAGAAAGTTAACCACTGTCAAACAAAAAATAACTTTTTAAGAATGCAAGTCATGACAATTTAGCACCAGTCCTCCCAATTCAATTCATGAAAAAGTCACCCCAAAATTGTGTGATTATTTTTGGCCATCATGCAACTATTTGGACTACCAGTGACCATTTTGAGCAAAAACTTAACCACTGTCAAACAAAAAATAAGTTTTTAACAATGCAATCGAATGTGCAATACAGCAGGCGGCCCTTTGGATTCATACAGTATCTCCGAAATACCACGTGCACTGATTTTCCATTCAAACTAGGACATTTGTACTCCCCGTAATCATGAATATGGAAGTAAACATCTTAAATGGGATAAATTGTAAAATTCAACAATTTTAAGGCAATTTTAAGGGTATTGCTTATAATCCGAGGCGGCTAATATGCGAGGAAATACGGTATTTAAAAGGCATTAGAAATTTAGATAATACTACTGAGCTTTATTTTTGTACACAGACGTAAAACTGAAAAATGCCACTCGAAATAAGATAATTCAAAATCTGAAAATTCTCCTAATCCAAAAAAAATAGGATATTTCGATCTACAACAAATCCTCACAATTTTTCTTTATCAAAAATCAACTATTTTCATGTAATTAAAAAATTACAAGTCAATGTTTATTGTTGTTTTATTCTATATTTTACCAAATATGACACTTTTTCTTCCAAAATTTAAATGTTAGGTTCAAATAAATAAATATTTTCAGTCAAAGACCTAATTTTTGGTTGAAGTCAAAGGGTTGAGGTTTGGATCGTAATTTCACAAGGAGAAAATGTGTTTATATTTGTTAAAAACGGGTTTCACTTTGTGCTAAAAAAAAGTTTAATCTTTATATAAAAAAGGTCCATAAAAAAATCTAATTCCCTTGGTCCGAGAGGCCTTTTGTTAAAATAATTTTACCAAAAAGTACACTTTGAAATGCAAAGGTTTCTTCAAGCTACAAGAGCCTTTCTCTATTTATTATGAGTGAGTTTAGGTTTAATACTCTGCCCTAGCTGAACAAAACAATTGCTTGATTTAAAAAAAAAAACTCATATACCTGCTCATCCTATGTAATGATGTCGAGGAGTCCAATTTGACCAAAGTGCTTTGAAAATGAGTTTCAAAAGTATTTTTAAACCTGCAGACTCTTTTGAAAAAGGAAGATAAAAAAAACCTTGGCTGGTGTGTAGTTGAGAGCGTGTCCTGACTGTCCTCCTTAATGAGCAAACACAGAACAGACTCCTCTGTAGAGGGAACCTTCCAACCTCCATTACTGCGATAGTTACAGTGTGTGTGCTTGGAGTGTGTGAGTGTTCCCGGTGTGATTGCGTCCCGCTCCGTTTCCAGTAAACAGCGACTTCTCATTAAAGCTTTCCGCTCGGCCGCCGGCAACTCCCGCGGACCGCCCTGATAATCCACTTCCTGAAACACTCGCTGGCGCGTGCGACGTGCACATTCACCGTGCCTCGACGGTTACCTGTGGAGAAGATGAGAGTGGAGTGGGATCAGTGTGAGGAGGAAGAGACACAAGTGAAGTAAACAAGAACTTGAATACTGTCAAACTTAAGGTCCTGGTCCAACATTTCCGACCATTACATGAGTCCCTGAGATCTGAATAACAAGACAGTCTCCGTGACCGGACGTTTGGTGGCTGGTCTTTTGGTCGCCGTTTTTTTGGTTGCCGTTGGTCGCCGGTCTTTTGGTCGCCGGTCTTTTGGTCGCCGGTCTTTTGGTCGCCGGTCTTTTGGTCGCCGGTCTTTTGGTCGCCGGTCTTTTGGTCGCCGGTCTTTTGGTCGCCGGTCTTTTGGTCGCCGGTCTTTTGGTCGCCGGTCTTTTGGTCGCCGGTCTTTTGGTCGCCGGTCTTTTGGTCGCCGGTCTTTTGGTCGCCGGTCTTTTGGTCGCCGGTCTTTTGGTTGCCGGTCTTTTGGTCGCCGGTCTTTTGGTCACCGGTCTTTTGGTCGCCGGTCTTTTGGTCGCCGGTCTTTTGGTCGCCGGTCTTTTGTTCGCCGTTAGGGTTAGGGTGACCCTAAGACCAAAAGACTGGCGACAAACGGGGACCGCGAGTCTCAAGCCAGTTCCAAGTCTTTTGTGTTGGAGGCAAAATGAGTAAAGGTCACCTCAGGGTGTAGGTTACTCTATGCCTTATATTAGATTTAGCTGAGCCAACTCGTGGTGTAGAGGGTCACTCGCATGACTTTGGTGTGGGTAGGTGCGGGCTCAGTTCCTGTTAGTTGCAGTATGATTGGGGGTGCGGATGGCCTTTCTTCTCTCTGAGTGCTGCTCTGTGGCTGCCTGGCGAATAGTTTAGGGTGTAGTCTGCCTTTTGCCTGAAAACAGCTTGGTTAGGCTCCAGCAACCTCCGCAACCCTTTCGAGGATGGGCGGTAATGGAAGATGAATGAATGAATGAAAGGATTAAGCTGTGCCACAACCTTTTACTTTGCAAAATTAAAAAAAAATGCAAATAACAGTTTTAATCCCAGTTCACTGTTGGCCAGAAAGTAATTTAGGGGAAGGTTGGCTTCGACACACAATGCTTCCTCTCCGATTGTTTCCCCCCAATACTGATTTATTTTGTTTATTTACTTTAAATAAGAAAATTATTTGAGATATCAAACAATATTTGATTCATGTAAAATATACCGTGTCAGATGTTTGTGTCCAGGTTAGTGGCATAGTTGAAATTGACACAGGAATAGAAACTACACAGTTTTAGCTTGAATTTCCAAAAGTTCTCATATTCTTTGGGAATTAATTGCTCCGCGTACACATTTTCAGTTTCATATTCCAACACGTCGCAAGGTACACATGAGTATTCATATACCTACTAGTCCATTGACTCACAGGCCCTCTGGTGGAATCATCACCTTTAATTACACCGCCTGTTTCAACTATGCACAGGCACCAGTTAAATAAAATATATAAATATATATTTAGTGTACAATTTCACTAACAATGGATCTGTATATGCCTTTATAGTTATTTATAATACTCTTTGGCAATATTATATCATTTAATTAGTGAGTAAAAACCTGTGTTACTGGGATTTTAAGTCCCTTGCACTATAGTTGGTACTAAGATAGTGCATAGTAGTCGTCAGTGTTTATGAGGGAGGATATCAACAATTCACCCTTCTTTTTTTTTTCATATTATGACCCCAATGAAGAAAGTGGCGACTTCTAACTCTTGTAAATACAGTGGAAACTATCTTAACATCACACCAAGGACAGATAGATGAAAGACACCGACAAACATCTGATAAAGATGGGCTGCATTCAAACCAAAGTTAAAACGTTGCACAAAAGGCATGGCCAAATGCAGTTTTGTGTTCCTCCAGACCTTAAGTAGGCGAATGGTCAAAGTCCACGAAACCAAACAACTTCCAATTCACGTAACCTGAAAATAAGCATTGAAATGAAACATTGGCTTTCATGTATGCTTCAGGTTGCAACGTTGATATGTCGATGGCTGTATTCTGGGCTTTTTCTAAAACATGTCACACTTTCTTTGACAATGATAGACAATCCAAATGGATTGGAGTACTAAAACTCACAAAAAAGTTCGTATGAAACCTACATTAGTCACATATTTGGTCAGAAAATGTATCCTATAGAAACCAACCAAAGTCAATGACTCCCAATAATAATGTGTTAGCGCCATTGACTTTTTTAGACAAATCCGTAGGTTAAAAAAATTTGAAAGTCAGTTGCTATTCACACGGCATGCAAAGTCAAGTGGCATGACGTCGTGACCGCCGAGGAGTTAGCATAAAGGAGGTCTTCTACCACTTAATCCTCAGATTTCATCGCCTCCACCGCGTGGGAGGATTAGCCTCTTCGTTGAGCTACAGTGCCAAGATGACGCTGGTGCCGCTGCCGGGCACCTCCTGCCCTCTTCCTCCCAGATCTCCGCGGTTTGTTTGGTCCCGAGCGTGGTTCGGAATAACCGATCAGGGGACGATGGCGGGCGAGCGGTCGTGCGTCTCTGCGGGCGACGGTTTTGATGCCTCCCCTCAATTAACCTCACCAAAACACCAGAGATAACGCACGCATTTATATGCACGATACAAAGTTGTACAACACAGACACGCGTCAGGTCAGGGGGAGGTTGATACTCATAATTCATATCACACGCAAACTTGCACGCTCATGATGCCGTATTTACAATTCGGGTCACACAAGCGTGGATAAAAACACACCGAGGCCAACATGGGTCACTTGTGTGGCTGACTGTGATACACACAAATACACACCTGTATAGATGCACACACCCAGGTAAATCGCAAGGGCATGGCATCGCTTACAATATTTGGATTGCTAAAGGCATATGCAGTTTAACACCAGGCACACTTGCAAATTTACACTCTATTAAAAATACAGACTAGAAACGCACATATGAGACAAACAAACCATTGATATGAAGAAAACAACATACAATTGGGACAAAAACTCATTTTCTGCCATGGCCACGGCATACCGCCCAATCCACTTTGACTTAGAGGGTTGACAGAAATCAGTCTTGTACCGTCAATGACAGCAAAATGTGTTCATTAAATTTCACATTGTTAAAACAATTACCATTGTCACACATACAATGGAATCGATATCTTGTATATATCATATTATATTCATATTTCACCTTTTTATACTATTATTTAGCCGCCTTGTCGTGTAGAGGTTTACTTGGTTGACTTTGGTGCTGGCAGGTGTGAGCCACTGGCGGTATGATTGTGAGTATGGATGGTCGTATGTCTCTGACAGACGACCAGTCTAGGGTGTAGTCTGCCTTTCGCCCGAAGACAGCTGGGTTAAAGTTTAAATCATTTGTGATAACTAATACATTTCCCATTAAGGTATCCAAGCTACTCTCACAACATTATGCCATAGCCCCCGTAGTTTGATTGGCCAAAGTGCCAGCTGGCGTGACCTTGTCTCCCACAGGCTAGTGGGCTGCAAATGGACACGTCGAACGTCGCGTCACATAACTCACATTTGCCGGCATAGCGGGACACAATGTTGAGTGTGCTTGTGTCCAGAGGGTCCATGTTGTTCTGCTCCAGTTGCGACCCCCTCTCAGACACTAGCATCGTCCTCCACGGTCCAGTTCCTATCCATTTCCTGGTGCCCTTTGAACCCCACTGGCTGACTTCAGACTTCCCGGGGGGGTGCATGTTTCTGCCTAATGAAGTGGAAAGACACTCTTTGGATAATTCCACATCTCAATGCCAAGGGAGGTTATTGTTTCTGTGTCACTGACACTGGCGATAGATATCCAAGCCATATAATTAAATAATTGATGTGCATATAATTAGTTTATTGCTAACCTGAAATTCCAATAATATGTATATAGTAATAGATATTTTATTGGGGACTGAAATAAAGGATATATATGTGTATATATATATGTGTATATATATGTGTGTATATATATGTGTATATATATATATGTGTGTATATATGTGTGTATATATATGTGTATATATATGTGTGTGTATATATATGTGTGTATGTATATATATATATATATATATATATATATATATATATATATATATATATATATATATATATATATATATATATATATATATATATATATATATATATATATATATATATATGTGTATATATATATATATATATATATATATATATATATATATATATATATATATATATATATATATATATATATATATATATATATATATATATATATATATATATATATATATATATATATATATATATATATATATATATATATATATATATATATATATATATATATATATATATGCGTGTATGGATGGATTAATTCACTTATACAAGCACAATAATATTTGCTATTAATAGTTTAAAAACAAGGATTCAGGCCATAAAAACGAATTGACATAATGAAACCGAATAAATCAAAATTCAATGCACTGATTAATAACTGCCACAGAGATTGGTTGTGAAGGCCTTGAAACAACAGTTTGGTTGAAAGAGTTGACGAATCCGAGAAGAAAAAGCAGGCTAACGCGGAACCGTGTCGGGTCACGAGGTCAGCATCGTCGCTCTCACCACTTTGGACGTGAAAGGGGGCCTCTCAATATTTCAAGTGAGCTGCAGGAAATGCGCCAGGCGTGTTTGATTCATTATTCATCCGCCCCGCGTCTTTTCTCGCGCTCGCCCTCGTGCTGCTCGACTGAGATAACGGCTCGGCTTCACGCCGTAATTCTTTTGCATCACAGATTAGACGACGAAGGAAAAAAAAAAACAACAATCCCAATGAATTCTGCTTCTTCTTTGGGGAAAACAAAAAAAAGCCCTGTGGCGACACGAGACGACGGGCTGGATCCGGATTTCAGTTTTTTTTAAAATGTATTTTATCGTTTGTATTTAACTGGTTTGTACAGGGAAATGGACGTTAAATCCATTTGATGTGGGAAGGCTATCATTAAATTATCATGTTTAAGTGCCATTGTTGGTGGTTAAAAAAAAAAGTAAAAGTTCAAAAAGTCGATTTTTGATTCCAACTTGGTGAATGTTGGGTTTGAAAAGGCCAATTTGGAGTAAAACAATGCTTCATTCATTTTCTGTATTGCCTATCTATCCTACAACGGTCACACAGAGTGCTGGATTCTATCCCAGCTGAATTGGTGGTCATCCAATAGGAGAGCACAAAGAGATGGAGAACCAACCTAACTGCATATCTTTGGGGTGTGGGAGTGAACAGTGTACATTCAATTTCCACACAAAATATCCAAACTGGGTTCGAACCCAGGACACCTGGACTGCGAGGCCGACTCGCAAACCACTTACCACCTGGCTATCATCTGCGTTTCAGTGTTGGAAATTTTATCAAAATTCTAAACATAGAAACAGTTCACATTTAAGAAAAGTGTGTTTTACCTGTAAACCTTAATTTTCGCAAATGAGTTCTTGCAGCAAGTGCCGTGCTTCCTCCGGCTGCCGTTACAATGTGAATAATAATCATATAATAATAACTCTCCTATCAAATCTGCCATGGGGACATAGAAAAAATACCCCCCAACCCCCAAAGAAAGAAATAAATATATATATATGTAAACACTCCGGACATGACACTGGTTTATCCATACTCGTTCCTTATGAATGAGAATATATGAATGAACCATTTTCGATCCAAAACTAACAATTTATCACAAAAGAATCCTTCCTGAGATTTTTTTTAGAATGCATTTACCATTTTTGGCCAAACGTGAACAATTTCCTACTCAACATCAAACCTTTTAGATCCAAAATTTAAAAAAATGGCCACCTGATAGTTGTGCAGTGGCCTACCATGTGACTCAAAGGAAGCACTGTGAACGAGTAAGAGGGCCATGTGAGAGAGGCAAACGATGACTACCGCTAGCCTGGAGCTTTCACGCCATCCCACGTCAGACAGTGTGAAAGGTACCTAATGCCCTGAGGGCGAAGGTCCGAATGAAGTCCACAGGCTCAATTTCACACCTGGGAACTGAACTGACTCGCACTCTCACACATAGTATCCGGCATTGGTGATACTCAACATCTCTATCACACTCTCACACTTTCCTACTCTGATAATAAAAAAAATGCACAAAAATAAATTCAGTCACACTCTCACATATGCTGTCATAGCACAATAATGCTATTGCATGAAAGAAAAAACCTCCAAACATGTTAATGATCTCCCACACTCAAAATCTCACCCACTTATGCCCTCCCACACTCAAAATCTCACCCACTTATGCCCTCCCACACTCCAATACATACTAATTGTGCTTTAACACTCACAAAACACACCTTTTCTCTCACATACTCAAAAAGGACAAACTGTCACCGTCAAAAAAACACAGTCACAATATCTTGCAAACACAAAAACACAGATTTCGGGTTTCCTTCACACAATAATACATGCATCCATTCTCACACCTGCAAAACTCACCAGCGACAGAAGTTCTCACACTCACAAAAACACACTCTGACTCTCATATATACTAAATTCCATGCTTCATGCTAAACTCCATGCTGTGGAACAAAAACACTTGTACACTGTCACACACAAAGAAATGATAGACAAAAACAGTCCCACATGCAAAACCACAAGTACACTCTCACCTAAACACACACACACACAAATACATGCACATGCATTCACAAAACAAAAACATATGCCTCCCACACAAAAACACACCCTCACGTTTCTTAAAACCCGCAACCACACACTCATCCCCTCACAAAAACACACTAACGCCCTCCCAAAAAAAAATACACAACACAAACTGTCACGGTAAGCGTATAAAATTGTACACCTTCACACACACAGAAAACAGATGCAGTTACTACCACTCCTACTCTCATATTACTGACACTAAACTACTCTCATGATGACCCTGCTTCCTTCGAACTCACGCACAATGATGCTCTCTCACTGAGACAGCAGACACTCATATTCTTCCAGGTGGCTCGGCGACAGCTATGAGGCGCACAGTGGGCAAAGCGGGCCCTGGGGCGGCGCCACATTTAGCTGCTGCATGTATGCCGCTTTTGTTCACTTCACACATGAGAGAGACAGAGTCAGAGAACACCAGCACAAACAGATAACAACTTCCTCTTTTATCTTCTGCCAGAAAAAAAAATGCAAAGACGCAATAAAACCAGCAAGCACGCGACTTGTCCTCATGCGGCATCTTTACCCGTTTATTATTGTTGGCATAGATAAACAAACGTTCAATCTATTTGAAGGACAATGGTTCAGTTCCATATCATTTTAGCATTAAAAATGAACCATTTTCGATCCAAAACTAACCATTTATCACAAAAGAATCTTTCCTGAGATTTTTTTTAGAATGCATTTACCATTTTTGGCCAAACATGAACAATTTCCTACTCAACATCAAACCTTTTAGATCCAAAATTTAAAAAATGGCCACCTGATAGTGTAGTAGTTCACTCGCCTGGCTTGAGTGCGGCAGGCGTGGGATCAGTTCCTGCTAGATGACGGTATGATTCTGAGTTCGGATGTTTGTTTGTCTTTCTGTGTGCTCTACACCTGACTGGGGACCAGTCTGAAACGCTTCATTCTCATTAGGGTCGCAGGGGGTGTCGGAGCCTATCCCAGCTGTCTCCGAGCCACAGGCAGAGGACACCCTGAATCGAAAAAGTTTCTGTCCGGAAGTTTCATATGAAGTTAGCAAACTCGCCCTGTGAGGAAATACCTTGGGAAAACTTTAAAACTTTGAAAGAATTTAACTGGATCGTTTCCAAGAAAAATGTCTTTATGTTCTTATATTTTTTTCTATGTGTTTTTGATGTGAAAGCGTGTCTGTTATTGTTGTGTGTGTATGGAAGGAGGAGGGGGGGGGGGTACGTTTGTGTGATTGTGTGCTTACAAAGGAAGTTTCGAAAGAAAAACGTACTCATTATTTATCTCTTTCCTCATTCCTCACTTTTTTTTTTATCTGTGTGTTCTACTTTTCTCCAAACGGGAATGCGTCCGTAATTTTTAGGTCATTTTGCAGCTCCGTTTAAGTCACGTATTGCCATTGACACCACTAAACGTCTCCTGTGGGATTGAAGCTATGATTTGAAGTGGAATGGTGACATCAATGATTGAATAAATTATCCTTTTGGGTTCTTTAAAAATATTATATGACATTTTTAGAGACAAATTGAAAAAAAGAACCAAGTTTTTACAGAGGATGTGGTGAAAACCAAAGAGGAAAATAGATATTGAAAACACCCATTGGGAGGAATTGGCAAGGGCTGGAAGCGATTGTTAAATGTTTTTTTAATTGAATTTGACGTCAACTTCCATCATTGACAGCAATTCTACGTCGTTTTGAAAACAAACACAAAACAGATATTCTCATTTTTATCGTTCGAAATCATAGAAAATTATCTTTTCGATAAAAAAAGGTAATCATGATTCAGTATAGGATAATAATAATAATAACAATAAAAGTGATATCTGTTTTTGCATTCTTTCCATACATCACTATTCATACCCCTTTTCTATTTTTGCTTTTTTCCCTTCCTCCAAAATTTCCAAGATGGCGTCAGCGTCCCATTAACAAGTCCCCCAGTCCCTGCAGCCTTCTTCCCGTGCCCTCTCCCCAGTGCATTCTGGAAACTTTTCGCGCCGCAGGCGGCGGCTCAGCAAATTTATTCACTTTTGGCAGATAATTGAATTTTCCCGTCATAGTCGAACCGGACGGACCACAGGGATGACAAGCGCTCATGCAATCTTCCTCCTCCTCCTTTCTTGTTCTTCTTCTATTAATAATCGCCTGGATGTTGCCGTCATCCCGCCGCTAATTCTGTTCTGCGTTAGATGTGAGTCGAGTTACTTTGCCGTTGATGTTATTTACGTTCAGTCGGGCCTGTACGTCCTGACGGGCGACGGGGGCAGTGTCATTTATTTCCAGCAAGAGGGTCACTTCCGGTTTTGATGTGCTTTTTAACACTGGCGAACACAAACAGGGCTTTTATTCGATGACAATGACAGGCAATGCGCATACTCACATGTATGGCTCGACGCAAAACGACGACAGCCCAACATGTCCTTTAAACAATGAATAATCAATGGATTTTCATTTTTGCTCCCTGAGAAAAATTCACATTCCATCCCATTCCCAAGCCTGAGACATAATCACAATATCATAATAACAATCAATTTCAAACAAAGGCCCAACACAACACAAATTTCATTGCCTTTGGTCCTGATTTTGTTACAACGGGCAATTTGCCTTGTCCTTTGGAATGGATAAAAGGAAAACTAAACCAGCATATTTATTGCCTACCTTAGATAAATGAAACAGTTTAAAAAAGAACACACTTTAATAAGAACTAGCACAAATAAAAGGACAATACAACATACCAACTATATCTTTTATTAGCATTTTTACACGCTGAGTACATATGAAGTAGTAAAACCATAATTTCCCACTCATTAAATTTTCCACAAGAACAAGTATATTTCAATAAATTGGTCCAGTTAAACCAACATGGAGTTTCATGTTGTTATTCTCTCTTTATGCTTTCACTCAAACCACCGTTTGCCATGTTTTTTTCTGAATCCAGTCCACTAGTAACCAGAAATTAAATTGTCGTTCCTTTGACGTGTCAAGATAGTTTTGGCCCAAGAAAATGAGTATTCTAAAATGGATGCTGCGATCCTGTAGGTTATTTAACACAGGTAAAAAGCATAATTGTTAATGTGTTCCCAATTGCGCCAGTTTTTTTCTTATTCCAGCATACTGTCCTAATCACGGAATTAATACAATCTACTGGAGTCCCACAGGAATAACCGTGACCTGGGGGATTTCCCTAAGTATAGTATTATCTCTACTGACAAAATTAAATCATTGCACAAATAATTTCATAACTTCGACTTGGAAGTAGAGATTTACAATGAAATGTGGTAATTTGTTACAACTGTTCTAAGGTCATTTCTCCTACCTTCCCCCCCAAAACAATTTTGCATGAAATATGTGCAAAACAAGAAAATGATTCATTATTCATTAAAATTAATATTACATGAAAATACTTTTTCCAATGGGGTGGGGAGGTGAGGGTTTTAGCCATCTAAGCCAACATGCATACACGTCTTTTGAGACCAATTTTCCCATTGATTCCAGTCATAACTTGAATATTTGGTATGAAGAAACACTCATAGTAGTACCGATGTAAATCATCCTCTGGTAGAGTTATTATTTAACGAAAAAAATAGTTTTCCTCAGGGTTTTAATTATAAAATAATATAAAAATGTAATCATTATCCTGTTAAAAAAAACTATAATTTAGATTATGATCATCACGCAAATAGATTATCTACCTTGGTACTTCTACTTATGAAATTAATTGATTCATATTTAGTATGTAGAGGCATATTTTAAATTAAAATAGCATAATCCATTATGCATATACTTTAATACTACCCACTATAAAACATTTTAAATTGATGGTATAACAATTTGGTATGAAAAATGTATACAAATGTGTGTATGTTTGCAAATAAAACAGCAAACATATAAGAAATCTATGAAGCTATCAGAATAAAGCCACAACATTGACCCAAACAAAAATGGTCTCTGACTATAAAGAGTTATAAACTTATAAACTAAGCCTATTTTGATGTTTCGTAACTTGGACAGATCATCACATCTTGCAACACTAATTTAGTTATGAAAGTGTTTTTGTTGCTAGAAAAATATATTCGTTGAAGAAGAATCACTGTACATTTGCAGTAATACCTTGATATGCGAGCTTAATGCGTTCGGGTAACTAAATACAAATTAATCCATTCCCACCCTCTGAAAAACAGCAAAAAACTGGATTATTACCAAGGAAAAACATTTCATGTGTTCAATTTCACCACCTACTCATAATGCAAGAAATACCTATCTAGTGGTTATGATCTTCAATAGTAAAATGTAACATTACTGACTCAGTCACGCTGTTTCCTGGAAAAAAATGCAACCTGTATGGCCCAGTGCTCGTAGATATCTTTACACAAGGTTTATTCAGCGAGAATGACAGAACGATGTTGTTCTCAGAAGCAGCCTCTCGGTTACTCGGACGCCACATTGGGAACAATCTCGTATGCTCATATCTCAAATTTGTCTCATGTGTAAAGACGAAAAAATGTGCTCAGAATTTACCCGGTATCTCAAATTTCTCGTATGTTGGGACACTAATATGTCAAGGCATTACTGTAGATATGTATAAAATAATAAATATCATAGATAATGAACAATAACTATCACATATTCAAAACACATTACCATGTGTTGAAACATAAAAGTCATAAAAAAAAACATAATCCCATTATAGATAGTAAGAGTGACCGTGAAGTTTAGGCATTTTGAAGACAAGATCAGAGATAGCATACTTTAGTGGTTTGGGCATTTTCCGAGGAGACTATACTGGTACAGAGATGCTGAGGGGGGAACTTTCAGGGAAGAGGGCTAGAGGTCGACTGAGGAGAAGATACATGGATGTAGTAAGAGAGGACATGAAAGTGGCTGGTGTAGGGGAGGATAATTCAAGGGACAAGGTGAAATGGAAAAAGTTGATTTGCTGTGCCGACACATGACAGGATGAACTCAAAGTGTACAAGTACTATCTTTATCTCCATGAATTTCTTGCATTTTTTTAAAAACTTTTAATATATTTTTTTTACAGTGCATTTATGTACTTCATATTCATCAAAATTGAGTGCTGGACGTCCTTTTATTGGCTCCTCCCAATCTAAATGAGTTGGACTTCAAGGACAGCCAACGAGTTTAATGAATGTTCTGAAAGGGTAAAATAAAGAAAGAGTCCAATACACTTCAAGAAAATACACTCGGCACTTTTTGGAAGTCAGCTTGGAATATGAATTCTAAGCAAAGAAAAGCTTCATTGCTCTGCTGCTTTAAAGACCTCTCAAACACACACACACACACACACACACACACAAACACACACCAGCAGCGGTCAAATATTTATGCGCCGGAGAAGCTGCAGCCGCGTTATTGTACTTGAAGTGGCTCCAGGCGCCTTCTGTCCGATTCTTTCGCAAATGTTGAAATACAAAACGCTACAAAACCAAAATGGCAAGCAAGCACACACGCCTGCAAAGCCTCCATTTCATGCTGCCCGTCACGGACGGATTTACACCTTGTCGTTCTGCGAGTATGGCAGATGGCACAATAGCCAGGGACTGAAGGAATTTCTCGGCCATAGAGGCGGTTCAGAAAGCAAATTGGCTGAGGAAAAGATTTTTTTTTTTTTAAGGTGGCTGACCATGTCAGGCCAACTGCGTAATTCTAATGTTTTGCAAAAAGAAAAACACCATTTCAAATTGCCACAATACCAATGCCAATTTATAATGGTTTGCAATACAAAACCAGAACGCACATTTCCAAAATGTAAGAATGCAAAAAATAGCAACAGGTAGATAGTTGCAGTCCTAAGACCTAATCCGTGGAATTTAGTCCACTTTTGGATCGTCCATTTCCTATTGTGTTGTAGATTTTGCATTCGTGCTTTTCTTTCTTTTGCTTAGCGTTCTGAATCGTTCTTTGTCCTGTGGCCATTTCAATTCATGTTGTGGGAAATCTGAGTTCATGTTGTGCGTCATTCAGGTTCGTGTAGTGAGTCATTGGGGTTCATATTTTGCATCATTCAGGTTTGTGTTGTGGCAATTGACGTTCGTCTTTTCAAAATTGGGGTTTGTGCTTTTCTTTTGCAAAGCATTTTGAATTGCCATTCGTCTTGTGGCATATTGCATTCATGTTGTGGCCAATTGGGATTAATGTTCTGTCAATTGGGATTCATGTTCTGGCAATTGGGGTTTGTGTTTTGGCAATTAAGGTTCATATTGTTGCAATTGAGGTTCGTGCTGCAGCTATTTGTCTTTTGTCTATTTGTCATCTGTGATTTTTTGGCTTTTTGAATTGGCATTTGTCATATGGCAATATGCTTAGGTTAGTGTTGTGGCATTAATGGTTCGTGTTTTGGCAATTAAGGTTCATGTTTTGGCAATCAAGGTATATCTTTTTTCAATTGGTCTTTGTGTCGGGCTATTTGTTCTTCTAATTTGAATTTGTGGTTTTTCTGTTATAAAGCATTTGGACGATGCTTTTCAAGTTTCTCTGCCACGTTAAGTTACGCTTAAAAATTAGTGAAAATATATGAATGGAGAATCTTACAATTTCAACTTGATACCAATAGGAACCTATTAAAGTGATATGCTGAATGTGCCAATGTGGACAGTTTCTTTGGTGCGGAAGTAACAATTGCATGTAACATTCATTCATGTTCCAATTCATTCACTTATAGTTCTACAAAACAATCATTCATTTTGGTCAATCAACTATAACGTGGACGTTCTTGCCACTCAACTGTGACGTGGAATAATACCTAAATAGGGACGTAGTATGTAAAGGCCTTTCTTCTTTGGTAAAAAATAAAAATAAAAAAACAAGTTTGCTCCATATTTAGACTATTATTAAAAAAACATTGTAAATTTGTTAGTGTTAAATGTAAATGTGTGAATTTAATTTACTAATGGATTTGAATGAAATGAGTAAAAAGAAAAAAATAATGTGTTATAATAATGTGCAAATGTGTTAATGGGATTTCATGGCAGGTATTTTTGTAATAAAAATGGTCAAATTTCGTCATAAAATACGTGTAATATATATCTGAGGTTATTCAATTCCGTCTCCTTGGATTGGCCCGAACTTGTTCACTCCTTCGTCCTTGTCTTCCCCGAATCATTTAATTAATTGCCGGCTAATTTAATTCCTGCAAAAGTAATAAGTTGTTTAAGTCACAATAAAGAGTGACAAGACATACTTCTAATCTGACCTTAGTTTAATTAGCCCAACGACATTCGCCGGAAGTGGCGGGCGACCGGGGGCTTTTGGTGCTGAAGGAGAGGTATATGTACATGTGGAAATATTTGCGTGTATATATATGTACCCTCATTCCTAGGGGCAATTTGGTACGGAACCCAGAACTGTGAGGCGGACACGCTAACTAGTACTTTTCCACTAGACGGCCTCAATTTTTGTATTAATCAGAGTTTAAAATAGTCTTGAAAATTTAAACGCATAAAAGAGAATCATGACAGTTTGTCCCCAATTCCACATTGAGTAAATGGTCAACCCGTTCCATGTTTAATCAACCTTCAAAAGTGTTGTCGATTAATCATGGTAGCCAGAATTGGCCTATTGCAAAAGTCAACTTCATCTTGTCTATTCAGATTTTTTTTTATGTGTACTGAAACACCTTGATGCTTTCCATGTCTAGCACCTCCTGGAGATTACCCTCTGGGGTAACTTTTTTTTAAATAAACAATTGCAGAGATTACAGTTTTTATCTCCTGATCTCCCCCTCACGGAATGCTTGTGTTTTTTAATGAACTTTTTTCAGCTTTTTTTGTTGTTGTTGTTACCACGGCACTCAAATTAATTCCATTCATTGTTTTTGCCCCCCCCCCCCCCCTGTTCAGATTTGCGGCCCCTCCCAGACGTGGCAATGACAGGCAACTGCACGCGTGAGTGCACCGAGTACGGCCACTCGGACTCGTGCTGGATGCCCGGCCGGCCATCGCCTGAACACAAAGGGCCCCAGGGCGCCGCCGCCAAGCTGTCTACCTTTGTGCCTTATCAGGAGAGCACCAATGCCCGGGATGCATCGGCCTTGGCCAACGGCAGCCCTAAGCCCATCCCCGGCGAGGAGCGTGGTCCGGGCGCAAGCGGTGGCATGGTAACCAACATGCGCTTCACGACGCCCTACGGCAGTGCCTACCCCATGGGGGCCTCTGGTCAGACCCCTGCCAAAGACTGTGGCCTGGAAGAGATCCCCCTCAGCCAAACGGTGGAGTTCCATTCGGCCACCGCACCTGCAGGGCACCATGCCTCCAAGAGGGAGATCTACCTGTGAGCCTCACCCTCTCTCGATCCCCATTGACCTTGCTGATCTAACAAAACACATACATTGGCACCCATATGATTACTGGACACTTACCTGTGCCACCAAAACATCTCACCACCTCTCTAACAATCTCACTAATCCCTTTACCAATCTTACCACCATTTTATTTGAAATCTCACTTACCTCCCCCAATAATAAAATGTACTGACCCTAAACACCTCCATAATGCCAGCCCTAACCACCTCACCGGGCATTGAAACACCAACACCTGCCTGCAGAATTACACACCTTACGCTTCAGTCTAAACAGCTTAACACCACCCTTAAACACCTGACTATTCCTAAACAGATATAAATCTCCACTTTCTCACCTCCCACAAACAATCTCAACCATCACAAATATCCTAAATGTTTTTTTACTTACTAAATAACTCCATTCTTGTCCCAGAACACCTCACTGGCTGTACAAACAGTGAACTCTAGTGCTAATCACTTCCCTCCTTTCTAAACTTTTCACCACGCAGAAACACCCTAGTTCCACACCCTTAACACCTAACCTATTCAACATTTCCCTTCATTCACTGAAGACCTGACTACCACATAAAAGAAAAAATAAACTAAAATCTGGACTGGAATGCTTTACTACCTTAATAATCATCTAAATTCTTGTCCCAAAACACCTCATTGTCCATCCAAACAAGTAAAATTTAGCCCACAAGTAAAATCCAGCTCTTAATACATAAAAATCACCCTTCTTAAAAAATAAATTCCATCTTAGCACCTTATGACCCTTCTAAAGACATCCCTGTGCCCCTTAACACCTCACCACCCCATCCCAAAATCTGAACACTGCCCTGAACACCTTACTGGCCTACTAAACAATTAAATCCCAGCTCTTAACACATTACTGCAAACTTCTTCCTGCTCCAAACACCTCACCTGTGCCTGGTTGTGTTGTACCACAGCCTTCTTCCCCTCCACCTTTACGCCCACTGCTTTAGACTCTGCCCACCTGGCTTCTTGCCAGCCAATCAGCTGTAAATGAGGAAATTGAAGGAATAACACGTCGTGTGGTCTCATCTTTTTTCCCCAACCACCTGGTTGACTTAGTTGTAAATCCTTACGCAGTAGTATTTAATGTGAAACTAACTAGCCTGACTTTGGGATTTGTTTTCAGATCAAAAAAAGTCAACACCCTGGTGTTTTTTTTTTCTTTTTTGGTCCCGTTTCCACTCGACAGGTGTACACATGTAAATATGGCGAAGCTCACTTGACGTCTCGTCACTGTATTGATGAGTTTTGCATGTATAGAAGTGGGCAGGAAATCTGAGTTTTGTCCATTTTTCCTTTTTTTTGAACATCACTTTGCGCTGGTTCCAGGAGAAACTGTCTGTGATTGATCCATGGGCCCAAAGTCAAGTGTTAAATTATCGTCTTGAGAGCTGAAGGTGACAATTTGACTTATTGAAGCTAGACCTTCACGATTTTCTGATTGTCATTATTATCTTGATTACATTTTATTTCAGATACCAGCCTATGGAAG
The DNA here is from genome assembly GCF_051989575.1 of Stigmatopora nigra. Classification (NCBI taxonomy): domain Eukaryota; kingdom Metazoa; phylum Chordata; class Actinopteri; order Syngnathiformes; family Syngnathidae; genus Stigmatopora; species Stigmatopora nigra. Next base: position 2,896,981 of record NC_135521.1, read on the forward strand.
CCATAAAATACTTTATAGACCACTCTCTTTAAATGCCTGGCTACCATTGATTGCACTAGACGTTCAATCCATTTTGACTGGGAGTAATTCAAAATGGCGGCACAGAAACATTAGCATACAAGGAGGCCGGGAGCCCATTCATGGCATTGTTTTTTGTTTTAAAATTTTATTCATTTTCTGCCATTGATGCTCTTTCCACCATTTGTATTTTTTTTCCATTATAGTGAATAAAACAAAAAAAGTTTTTTTTTTTCTTATTGTCAGAATTGAAGTCGTGTTAGAACAAACAACTGTGATGACTATCATGTAAAAAGGTGATAATTATCACAAAATGGCAAACACGGTAAAATATAATGATGTAAAAAAGAATAACCATTACATATATTTGTGATTAATATAAAAACATCCAGTTTTTACATGTATAATATGTATTGGATAACAATATTATCGTAAATTAATGTGTTTTCATTATAATACGGTGTGAAATTGTCACAAAAATTTAAAAATCATGTAAAAACAAAAACATACTAATATTATTTATTTTTGAATTTGTTATATTTCTTTATTTACTTTTAACATTGAATTTTTTCCACAATAATAGCATATTAAAATGTGATCGTGAACATGTACAAACATGACAGAATGTCGGAATTTTTATTTTACTTTTCCAGAAGACCGATTCAGCCATACAGTTTATTTTTTTAAATATACTCTTTTCCTTTACTGGAAAGAATGAGCTTCAATTTACAATCCCTTTTGTGGCATATTTGCTGTATTTGGATGGTGAGGAATGAGGTGGTTCTTGCCAAGCGGTCACCATTTATTGCTGCGTGAGGTAAAGATGGCGAACAGAAGTCATGTTCGCTGTTTGCCACCAATTAACCTCACTGGCTTCTCGACTTTTAGTGTGCACGGTTGCTTCGTTTGAGAAAGTCCATAGGATGCTGTCTCATTTTCTGAGTCTTAATTCAAGACTTTTTGACCCTGGAAACCAGCCAAAAATAAGTTTCACTGCCCAACACTATTATTTATTAGCTTGCCAAAACTAAAAAAAAATCCACTAACGGCAATTCACTTTAAACAACGAGTGGCGGTGAATGAACAAATGCTGCTAATGGATTGGACGACAAACTCATTGGTGAGCTAAATTTTGGGCACAGATGAAAATTTGTTTCTTGCTTTGTCGCTAAACTTTAAACAGCTGAAATGATTTTTTCTGCTCTCTTTCAGCTGTTAACGCAAATTCGCTATGAACATTTATTCATTCGCTGCATTTCACTTATTTCAAATGGAATGAACGTTTATTAAAGAGAAAATTTGGCAGCAATTGTTTGTTGTTTTGTTGCCAAACTTCAAAAAGAAAGTAGCCCATGTTCAGCTCTTATCTGACCACTAACACAAATTGCTATGTTCATTCGCTCCCAGGCCCTGTTTCAAAATGGATTGGAGATCTATTAAAGACAAACTCAATGGCGAACTAAAATTTGGTGGAAAAAAAATGTTCGTATTTGTTTTATCGCTAACATTCAAACAAAAAGTAGCCGGAACAGATTCCTTCAGCTCTCATCCGATGGCTAACAATGACTCACTAATGTTGCCGTTTGAGCTCCTCCCTCCCGTGTTACATTATCGCCACAGCGTGCCTTGTGGCAAGAATTCAACAAAACGGGAAAAAGCAGGTCAGAAAAATGAGACAAAACACAAGAATTTGTACATCTGAATTTTAACTGTTATTGTTCAAAGAATGGTTATGATATTTCTCACAATTTTACACAGTTTTTTTTTTTATTGTACATTATATTACTGAGCATGATACAAGCAGATTTATAAATATGAAAAAAGTTTTATTTTTGGGTTTTTGTTCTGTGGATTTGTTTTTTGGTTTTATTATGGCGGAATAATTCAAGTTGCAAACAAAAATTATTTTCTGGTGAAAACAAGATAAATGAGGAAAAGTGAAAATTGAGGACACTCAAAATAAATTATAGTTTAGTTAGTTAATTGTATAATATATAAAAAAAAATACTTTTCTCATATTTTGGAAAAACGAGCTATGTTGACTAAAAAAAAGTGAAATTTCCCGTAGCACACAACTTGTTTTATTACTACCATTTTTTACGATGTTTTCTTTAATTTGAAAATATTCAAATCATAAATAAATTCGTACTACCTTAAATGTTATTAAAACAAATCACATTTTAAATCTACAGGTAACCTTTTTTTTTTTTACACTTTTATAAAGCTCATGTTTTGGCCAATTTAAAAACACAGTTTATTTCAAATAGTTAATTGAGCCAAATGAAATTACCTTGTTTTAGTTTATACGTAACTCGATAATACCATCGGTTTCTTGTCAATTAGTGACAATGTGGTGATTTCAATACAAAATAATTCAACTGCTACGATAAAACCGATCATCTGTGTTTATTTCACAACTAAACTTTCGACTTGTCCAGTACGGTGTCGCCACAAAACGGTCAAAAGGGTTATGTTAGATTGAGTGGCCAAAATAAAATTGTTGTTCCCACTATGACGCAAATGAACGTTAAAATGGAAGCCCTAAAACATATATTTTTGAAATGCTAAAAACTACACAAACCTGAAATGAATACATTAACTACTTTATTGTGATTTTAATGCAACCTGTAACATTCATAAAAATTAAATCTGCAAATATTCCTGTTTATGCTTTCAGTTTTCTGCCAATTGACGAGGAAATTGGTCAAAAAAATATTTTTGTGCAATTTTCACGAAATGCGCCAACATGATTTATTCCTCTTTAATTATTAATTTCAGTACCAAATGGCTTAAGCTGCTATAAAAATTGACCAGTGTTGTTTTTTAACCAAATAAAACAACTATTTAGCTAAACTGTAAAAAAAAAAAAAAAAGTATTTGACTAACATTTGTGACATTTCATAGAATTCTAATGACGAGTTCCAAAAATATTTTTCGCTACGGACTAAACTTACAATTTCCTTGTAAAAACAATTATGTCAGAATGTTACGAGCAAATGAAA